>NW_019525104.1:217766-218433 GCF_002814215.2 Seriola lalandi dorsalis | reverse complement strand
TTTTCTCGTCTATTTCACTCAGTCCAAAAAGAACATCCAATGCTGTCATTAAACTCTGACCTGCAGAATGTACTTTACAAGCTTTACAGTTCTTTTATTCACATTGCATCTATTTTGCATGTCAGCGTTTTTACTTAAAGGAGGGAGAGCTCTGTTATTGTGAACTTTTCATGATGAATCTTTACACTTCAGTTGTGAAATCTCACGACATCCACACTCCTCCTATAGTCCAGAGCATTTCTTAGCTGATTATGTAAAGCTTTTTTTTTGTTATTTACAACAGGATTGTTAAAATCATATGACTTCCTGTAAGTACAGGCTCAGTGTTATTTGGTCTTGTATACAGTGTGTGTGGGAGCATGCATGCTCATGGCTGTCATTGCTATGTCAGAGCGTACATATCTTCTCAGGAGAGATGCACACGTTCTTTCAATCACCAGCGCTTTGCAGCATTTATTTAATCTTGTATTTGTGTCTTGTGTTTGTCTACAGACACATTACTGGTGGTTACAGTATTTATGTTGTGTTTCCTCATATATCATTCCTCTCACCAACCTGCTACAGCTGCAAGGCTGCGCTCGCATTAGGTTGGTCCTTATTTATCAAACAGTCACTTTCTTTCTGCAGCTCAGTGTCAGGAAACTATATGAATTTTAAAATATCACAT
>NW_019525104.1:195774-217746 GCF_002814215.2 Seriola lalandi dorsalis | reverse complement strand
CTTTGCATTGTGGGAGGAAACCCAGGTCACAGGGAGAACATACAAACTTAGATTATTAAGTCAATGAGTTACAGCTAAAAACATGTTTTGTGAGGTCATGGAGACCTTTAACTTTGACCTTTGACCAAATGGCAGATTTTCTCGTCTATTTCACTCAGTCCAAAAAGAACATCCAATGCTGTCATTAAACTCTGACCTGCAGAATGTACCTTACAAGCTTTACAGTTCTTTTATTCACATTGCATCTATTTTGCATGTCAGCGTTTTTACTTAAAGGAGGGAGAGCTCTGTTATTGTGAACTTTTCATGATGAATCTTTACACTTCAGTTGTGAAATCTCACATGACATCCACACTCCTCCTATAGTCCAGAGCATTTCTTAGCTGATTATGTAAAGCTTTTTTTTGTTATTTACAACAGGATTGTTAGAATCATATGACTTCCTGTAAGTACAGGCTCAGCGTTATTTGGTCTTGTATACAGTGTGTGTGGGAGCATGCGTGCTCATGGCTGTCATTGCTATGTCAGAGCGTACATATCTTCTCAGGGGAGATGCACACGTTCTTTCAATCACCAGCGCTTTGCAGCATTTATTTAATCTTGTATTTGTGTCTTGTGTTTGTCTACAGACACATTACTGGTGGTTACAGTATTTATGTTGTGTTTCCTCATATATCATTCCTCTCACCAACCTGCTACAGCTGCAAGGCTGCGCTCGCATTAGGTTGGTCCTTATTTATCAAACAGTCACTTTCTTTCTGCAGCTCAGTGTCAGGAAACTATATGAATTTTAAAATATCACATACAGGAATTTAGTCGTGTAATCATTCACAAGCAGGTAGGGGGGAAGTCAGTCAGAGCAGACAGGGCTCTCTCTCATGTTTAAAGACTCTGTGGAGAGCTGGACAACGACAGCAGCAGGATCATGAAACCCTCATGTCCTGCCTGGTCCCTGAACCAGGACCCTACTGTCTTTGATCCTGAGAGCCATAAACACTCCGTAAACATCAACACACCATTTCCTGCTAAAACCCCCCTTTGAAAACCAGTCCCCTGAGATGAACCACACTTCATTGTTGTTGATCACACAAATATCATGTTTTGTATCATTCAGCTTGGTTCCATCTCAACATTATTAGAAATCGTCTATGACTATTATTAGAATAATTAAACTTGTTTTCTTCTTCATCTCAGTCATGAAATGTAATAAGATCTGTACCTTTCCATAGAGCTGATAACTGATGACTTTTCCAGTGTCAAAATGATATTTTTTTCCCATTAATATTTATTGTAATAAATATTATTAGAAGTAGTATTAAATTACTATTAATTTAATTTGACCCACCATAGTTTCACATTGGCATCTCCCACATATAACTGACACTTGTAAAACCAACATACACACACACACACACACACACACACACTAAAACTAACTGACTGGCATTGAAGTAAAGACCTGTTAAGCTTTGTGTCTCAGCCTGCTTTCAGAACCATGGACAGCGCTGTGTGTCGTGTTGAGACAGAAAGACAGACACATCGCTCAGTTTGGTTTCTCTGCCTTTCATGGTTGTAAACAGAACTTTTGGCCCTAACTCAGATTTCTCCCCATTGTAGTGACGATCCACAGGAGGGAAATGACTTCAAGTGAAAGGACAGTTAGAGAGAGAGAGAGGGAAAGCTGCACACTGTGAACAGCTGTTTCTACACACCTCCCTTTGCTGATTTATTGATTATTAAATGTAAATAAATAATGATTTGTTTGTGATATCAGTTTTGTTTTTTTTTTTGTTTAGTTCTAAAATAGCATAGCACATTACCATAAAAAGTTTTTGAGAGAGACACAGGAGTTGTGTCCTAATTCAGCTAGCTCTTGGTAGCTGTCGTAAACCGCAAAAGCTGAACCAAAATGAGACATCCTGGTCTACGGAGGATCTTCTCTTTGTGTCACCAGCTGTTACCATTGCATCACAAAGCGCAGCTCCTTAACAACACGTATGTTTTCTTCACTAAAGCTTGAGGTTTTAAGGCCTTTGGTTTTAACAGTTGTACCATTAGCTGTTGAACTGAGCTGAAACCCGATACTTACATTTAACACTGTCATTCTCAGGCTCTCTGTCACTGTTGTTTGCTGCCATATTATTTTCACTACTGACGCAATGAGCCTTGAGATATGTTGGTCCATGAAGGATCCACCTGTTGGATCCTTTGAAAGGTGTGGCCCCTGAATTGGGCCACAGCTAGGGTAGCTCTCTGGTATGTCCGGGTGCTGCACTGCCCTCGTAGTGTAGTTCCATCTTTTTCTTCAGATCAAGTAACATGTAGAAAAGCAGTGCTTGAAGCTTTCTCAACAACTGCTCATCCACAAAACTTCCCAGTCGCCACTGCACTTCCTAGGTCCTCAACAATACACCCGCCATGTTTAAAGTGGATTAGATAAGAAGTTGTGGAGAAAATCAAAATGCAGGCAAACAGAGATTTCTCCTTTTATAATTAGAAAACAATCATAATTCCAGCTGAGGATGAATATACAAAATACAAATCCCTACTAAAAATACTTTTCTGTGACACTGAATACTAACAAAGAGCTCAGCTCTTTGCTGAGAATTTGATTTCATTCTTCCTGACTCCCACACACAATTCTATAAACTACAGTTAGAACTGTACTTACATACACAACTCTCATTTGCAGCTGTAATTTGAAAAGAAATGGAGTGAAACGTGAGCTGTTCCAGCACTTCTGTAGACATATTTTATTTGTTTTATCTTTATTTTTTAGGCACAAGGATATAGCAATCACACCAAACTGGACTGCCGTGGTAGGAGGGAGGGACAGTGGTTACCAGGGGTAACTGTGAGGCAGGACATGTTGTGGATTTGAATTTGAATTTACGAATGTGTGATGGGGGCATATTTGAGCTAAAATTTTCCCATCGCTCTTTAAACTGACCTGCAGTGATGACTGTTGACAGTGAAGGTGAGAGGTCAGGATTTAGGTCCAGTCACATCATATGTTTAGCTCTTCTATAGTTTTATAGGTGCACTGGAGACACATTTCTATGCTGTTTATTTCAGAATGATTTATTTATTTTATTATTTCTGGAAATAAAGTCGATCGGTTGATCTGTTTGTCTGATGTTGATTCAGTGCTGGTCTTTGTGGATCACTATGAGGGGTAAACTGTCGATAACTCACCACTGAAGATGCATTCCTCTCCAGAGTTACCAGTTTTATATATTAACTGAAAACTGTACTGTATGTTTATTTTAATCATATTTGTTGGTCTGTGTCTTTGCAATTAAATAGTTCCAGGAAGAAAAGAATAGAATTTAAAGAAACAGTGTTAGAACTTTAAATTATGTTTGAATTAAAGAGATAAAGCCTCATTTAATTTGAATTAAGTTGCTTTATTAACCTAGTAAATTTATTTAAGTTCATTTAGTTGATAAAGTCAACAGTATGGTTCTGAATGGGGCCCAGTATCCATGTGCAAGGGGTGAAATGACATAATATCTCCAGACTCAGCGTGTGAGTCCTTAAATGAGGAGAGAAGAAGAGATAGGAGCAGGTATGTGACTCATTGTTAGCCTCTCTGGTCCTCCTGACACCATAGCGGTTCTGGTATGCACTGGATAAAATAATTTATGACATATCGGTACAGCTTGTGTGTACAGTGCTGAGAATAGCAAGAATAGCTGATGGCAGTGAGTGACCTAGTCATGACTAAGGCCTCTGAGAGATTCCAAAAGAGTACAAAACATGCTCAATTTTTAATCCCTTCAAGTAGCAGTGGGGAGGGGCCTGAGTGGCCGTGGAGCAGTGAGGCAGGGAGCTGCTTTGGGCAATCATACACACACACACAGACACACACACACACTTGTCCTGGGTCTGCTCTCCCTGACTTGTTCCTGAGTGTGCCCTCATCCCTCAAGGTGTTTATGTTTCAATCAAAAGAGCCAGAGCGGTGTGACCACAGCTTTCTGGGTGACCAGCAGAGCTCCAGCTGCAGCCACCACCCTCACCTTACCAACCCCCTCACCCTCTTATTCAGCTGTTACCAGCAAACACTCCTGCTATTGGCCTTTTGTCCTGCTTTCTGAAAAGAACTTCAAAATAAATCCATCACTGTCTCCCATAGTGGAATTTTAAGAAGGGCTAGGATCGACCTTTGCCTGTCTGTTCTGTTTGTTTGAACATCTGTCACATCTAATATCACTGATACAGCTCTGACAGAACATGGACAGCAACGCATCTCATCACTTTATTCAAGTGTTATTCCAGAAGAGATTCAACACACTGGGCCACTGGTGTTATTGGAATCAAACTATACAGTCAGGTTGTATGAACCAGTTATTGTAGGTCCACTGCCAATATAGTGAATGAGCTACTCAGACAACAAATGATGAATCATTCTAAAAGCAGCTCATACTTCTGAATGAATCAAATAATGTAATCTAATCTAATTTTACACTTTCTGCTTTCCAGGCGCAAAAATAATGTTTTTGGGCTTCGGGGACCTTAAATCTTTATAAAAAAAAAAACAGTAATAAAAAAATAAAGTGAAAAAAAAATTTTAATCAATGGATTTGTCACTTCACACCCAGTTACTGTGGCAGATAAATGCATTGCCTTTTTCTGAACAGGGATAGATCATAATAACATCTCTGATAGACCAGTAACTAATTATAGCTGCAAGTGGCAATAATCAGGGTCCAATTTTGTAGAGCAGAACACCACGCACAGATGAACCGAGATTAAAACCATGAAAGAATTTTGACTCAAAGCTGTTTTCAAGAGCATACCGAAAAGCTAAAATGTATTATTACACCGTCACCTTGAGGTCAATAAATGTCATCATTGCTGCGTGAGTAGTGGCTGGAATTTGGAAACCACCTGCCAATTATGGTCAATTTTACTCTTACGGTTTTTGCTGCACGAGGCCTGAGAGGAAGAGAAGAGAAGGTTTAACAAGGAAGCTGCACAGATAGGCTGACACCTCGGCCCAGTACCCCCCCCCCCCCAGGCCTGAGTCCTGAACCCTCACAGACTTCATTTACGTCCCCTGGTAAGTGACTGAGCGTGAGGCTGCAAGGGCTCAAAATGGCATAAAGAGGAATGGGACAGCAATTTGTGACAGATCACCTTACTTGCTGTTCTGATAGCTACAGTGAGAGAGAAAGGAAGGTCAGGGACTTAATGCAGCAAAGGGTCACGGGGGTCAAACCCAGGCCGCCATGGTTAGGACTAAGCCCATGCGGTACCTGCTCTACCAGGTGGGTTTGGGACTTTTGATTTAACATTTTTTTGTTCCCTCCTTTCGCTTCTTGTTTGTAAACAGAGTTAATTGTTAATTGTTAATTATAAGCAAGATTGTCAGAACCATGAATAAAGTTCTTCATATGATATGAGAAGAAACACTGATACTTGCTGGTAATTTCGGTTTGATCACCGTCCAAAAGTGATGTTCAACAAGGTGAAATGTAAACAATATGATCACATGACAGGAATAAAAAATATTATTTCCATGTATAAACATAATTTCTATTAAAGTCAGACTAAAGATATATTGTAAATAACTGCATAAATTATTATGTTTGAGTATTTTCACTCTTTTGTCTGATGATGAACAAACTGTTCAGGATTTCAGGTTTTCGAGGTAACTTAAGGTTTAACTCTGGGTTTTCAGTCCTACAACGATGGTTCACTTGGGAAATCACCATGGCAACTTACACTGAACTCCTAACCTTCTCCAGCGCAGGTTAACTTAGAGGATCAGATCAAAACCTGTCAACAGCCAAACTACTGACCAGCCACATCACTGGAAAAATGGATTCATGATTCCTACGGGGTCCTGACAGGGACAAAAGAGTTAACAATAAAGTGATCAATAATAAAGAGCAGTAGATACAAAATATATAAAATCAGTGGAATAGTTTTCCTGTTTGAGTCTTTCCATGTGTGGTTTTAACACAAAGCTTCTAAACAGAGGTTATCACGCTACATAAATAGCCTGTATAATAACTATTATAGGTTCATTTTAATTGAACAAATATTCTTTAATCCGACAGGATTCCTGACAGTGATGAAGCTTTTACTCTCTTCTTCATCACTGCAGCCCAGAATAATATGAGGACACTCTGTGACCACAACTGGAAATAAAAATTAAACCTCTGATGTCTTTGATTAGAAAAATTAGCCACACACTGTTAATTATTTCCATGATTATAAAATGAACATTTCAGTCAGACTGACTCATCAGACATCGACTACTTTCCTCTTTTCTTTCTCTCCTCTCTGCAGCAGAAACAGTCTGACATGAACTTTAACTGTTTTATCTGCTTCACATGTTCATAACCGTTTGTTCATCATCAATATATCATATTTAGATATGAAAATAATATTTTTTATTCCAGTCATGTGATCATATTGTTAACATTTCAGATGGTACTATAACCGAACTCACATCAACTTGCTTCTCTGGAGTGTAAATGTCAGTATTATTGTTTAAAAATGAGAATAAATAGAAAATCACTTTGTTACAGCAAGATATTGAATACATTTGCAGACAATGTGAACACCATTTGAAACACTAGATATCCACCATCTAGAAAAGTCACCATAAAGGAGCAGTCTACTGTTTTCAGATTGACACCTGTGAGGGAGTGGGTGTGGGGTGTCCCAATGCCCCCCCCCCCCCCCCCCCCCCAAGCCTTAAGACCTGAACCCTCACAGACTTAATTGACGTCACCTGATGAGCCATTGAGTGTGAGAGGCTGCAAGGGCTCAAATGGTATAAAAAGGAATGGGACAGCACTTATATCACGTTACCTTGACGATGCCAAAACATTTGCATTCAATTGTGGGTTTGGGACTTTTGATTGTACATTTTTATTCCCTCCCTTCACTCCCCGTTTGTGAAAAAAAAAAAAAAAAAAAAAAAAAATGTTGGATCAGATCTGATCCAATTTGGATATTAGGAATTCACCATCATGTCTTCATAGGACAAATAACTCCACAGGTCTGGCTCTGAATCACAGTGAGCTCTGTGTTTGTACTGTCATGGACTGTCTTTTATTCTTTTAATGCTAACATTAGGGTTCATTCCTTTCATGCATGTTTGTTAACCGTTCTTCTATTTTATCATTTCTTGCATTTCATGGCCATTGTTTGCTGTTTTTTTACACTTATAGGCGTCCCCCGATAACCATTGCAACTCTGTGTGTAATGTCACAACGCTATGAACTACAACAACCGTGCGGACTTACGGACAGTGTGTATAAAGGGCTGAAAGTGTGTGCTGGAGAGTCCTCATGTCCTCGATGCTTTGACAGTGGGACAGAACTAAGCCTTCAAGAACTTACTGGGAATCTTCCTCCATGTCTATGAGTCTGTGAGGGGGGGGGTCATTGGAATTGGGCCAGACAGTGCCAGTGCGGGAGAGTGGCACGACTGAGAAGCGAGTGTCTCAACAACCAATAGCAAGTTTAAATCCAGTTTGATTCCAGTGTTTATTGAGTTAACACAAACTTTCCAGTGGAGAATCCCTGAGCTGCATCCGACCGGAGACTGTGGCCAGGTTTGGTTGTTCCTCTTTAGCTTGTTGCTCCTGTGACGTTGTCTCAGTCATAAACCTGGAGAATCAGAGGATTGGAGTAATAGACTGAGGAGGCTGCTGATGCTGGAGACTGCCCTCTTTAAAACCTCTGACCTCCCGGACTGACCCTTCCCCTTCAACAACCTTTACTAACCTTACTTTGAAAACAAAACCAAACAAAAGACGTCCTCACACTGTAATGACAGCTGGTTCTTGTTTACTATACTGATCACTGTTAATGATGCTTAATGCTTCCTGATTGATTTTTCATATTAAAATCCACTTTAATATGAAAATTTTGGGAGGAAGTGTTTACTTTTCATGGTAACTTATCGCCAGGGGAAAAAAGCAAAGTGGGGCGCCTGACGTGATTCTTCCTCTGCTGATTAATTCAGTGCTTTGAACATAGAAGGAGTTTATGAAAACAACAAACATGAAGAGGTTTATAGTTGGCATCAACCAGGGAACAAGGGAACATAGTAATAACAGCTAATTGCTAATAAATGCCTGTTTGTAGAACCAAAAAAAAAAAAATCATACTGAGATAACCTGAAGAATATCAAGCTCATCGTCTGTCACGGCTGAACTTGAAACAGCGATTATTAAAATCGAACAAAAAAAAACTCTGTCTTCAGATTGCTCGTTGTTTTGTCCCAAACCCATAAACACTCAGTTTTAAACAGAAGTCCAACTCCAGGTCCAGTCAGCTGTAAGTGATTTTTACTCATGCAGTTTGATTCCTTGGGATAGTTCAAGGTTAATCTGCAGGTCAAGTCACACAGGACTGCACACTCATTTACTACATCACCCAGATCTTGCAGCACTGTGATGATGTCAACATCCTCAGGTGGATCTGTAGAGTCTGCTGCCTCTTGTCGCACAATGTCGACCCCCAAAACCACTTTCTCCATCACTGCACCAGTTAGCCCTTGCTTTGTCCAACTAACTGTACAAACCCAAAAGATATTCACACCTGAGACCAGCATGATTTGCATATTATTTCATTAATATTTGCTTATTTCTTTAAGGAATAAACCTGGTGATTGATTGTATTTTTCTTATTGTCAGTAAATCCCATGAAAAGACCAAATCCAACAATCCACTGCAGGATTTGAGTCCCTGGCGGCGTAGTGTGTTACTGCAGGTCATTCACTAGGTCCCCCCGTGTGGTTCTGGGATTTTTGCTCACTGTTCTTGTGATCATTTTGACCAGATCGAGGGAGATTATCAGTGGTCTTGTATGTCTTCCATTTTTCTAATAATTGCTCCCACAGTTGATTTCTTCACACCAAGCTGCTTACCTATTGCAGATTCAGTCTTCCCAGCCTGGTGCAGGTCTACAATTGTGTTTCTGGTGTCCTTTGACAGCTCTTTGGTCTTGGCCATAGTGGAGTTTGGAGTGTGACTGTTTGAGGTTGTGGACAGGTGTCTTTTATACTGATAACGAGTTCAAACAGGTGGCATTAATACAGGTAACGAGTGGAGGACAGAGGAGCCTCTTAAAGAAGAAGTTACAGGTCTATGAGAGCCAGAAATCTTGCTTGTTTGTAGGTGACCAAATACTTATTTTACCGTGGAATTTACCAATTAATTCATTAAAAATCCTACAATGTGATTTCCTGGATTCTTTCCCCACATTCTGTCTCTCATAGTTGAAGTGTACCTATGATGAAAATTACAGGCCTCTCTCATCTTTTTAAGTGGGAGAACTTGCACAATTGGCAGCTGACTAAATACTTTTTTGCCCCACTGTAGTTACACCACTTAGTACACACTTCAGTATACAGATGCATTCATAATTCACAGGTCTATAAATATAATCATTTCAGACCCACTCTACTGTAGTAAAAGAGTGTCAGCACTTTTCAACTAAACACACTTTCGCTCAGACTGTTTGATTGATGGAAACACATTCCCAATATTAAAATATTCCATTCTGGAAAAGGTGTTTTAAAATCACACATCGCCTCAAAGACCTCATGCACATCTTTAGACAAGCCTTTAACATGTACAAAACTTAAATGAGCTGATTATATTCATTATTTAAATTACATTGTGACACACTGGCTTGCGTTGTGTGTGTGTGACGGCTCCCACGTGTCCACACCGCCAGCATGTCTGCTGCCAGCTCCATCTTTCTACCTTGAGTTTGCCTTTGATAATGTCCGTCAATAATGAAACGTTAGATTTCCTTTCATTAAAAACCCTATTAACCTTATTTACTCTCTCTCACACACACACACACACACACACATAGAGGGGTGTGTGTGTGAGAGAGAATATTGGTGCAAAAACATTGATAGTGGCTAGTTTGGTATTATATCAGTCTTTAGCACCTGGTTGTGAACCTTAATTTTCACGTTGGTTCTGGTTGTTCAGAGCTGTCAGCAGAGGGCATTCACAAAGACCATGCTGCAAACCAGCATCAGGAAATGATAACCTCAGCCCCAGTCTGGTTGAAAGCTATTTCTTGCTACTTTGTTTCCATGGCAGTGTTGATGAGCTGCCTGGGTTGGGGGTTGGGGGTTGTCTGTGTGTGTGTGTGTGAGAGAGAGAGAGAGAGAGAGGGAGAAGGCAACAATGAGGTGGAAAAATAGACAGCGTCAGGGATAATGTTCATATTGGCTGACACAAGGGAAAAGCAGCTTTTAAAGCGTTTAGCTTTAATTTCATTCAGGAGTGACATAATTGATTTTAATGAGATGTTTATAGAGTGAAGTGTCGGTGTTGCTAAATCATTTGCGAGTCTGCCTGACGGGTACTTGTGAGGCTTGCACCGGGGAGAAGGAGAGAGGCACATAAACCTCTGCTGCCAGAACTCCTCCAGCAAGCCTCCACTCATCTTCATTCACTCCTGCACATTGCTCCACACATTTGGCTGCTCATTTTAATTAAGAGCATATTTATTTCTTGAAATACTTTCTAAACTTTGACACGGTATTGGACTGAAACGCTCCAACTGGAAAGTCTTTTTGTCAGCTTAGCCTTTTGTTAAACGGCAAAAATACACATCATCATAAATTGAGGCTCTGCAAGTCCCAGCTATGTGGGTGAGAATATAAGTTTGCTTCGAGAATCCGTTGATTCCTCCTGTTCACAGTATCAGTGCGGTGATTGACTGACAGAGTGTCACATTGTTATTATGAGGTCCCTGCGGCCTGTGGGCTTTATAACGGAGAGAGAGAATGGCAACATCACAGGGCTGCAGCTCCTGACTGGCTGCAGTGAAGCTGGCACACACACTAAATACACAAAGTATCGTTGGTTTGTGAAGGCTGATGTCAGAGACTGTCCTCATCTGGTAAAGATTTCAAAAACGTCAAATTGCCTGTATTTATATTTCCTTGACAAGGATGTCTGCAGTCATGTAAAAGAAAACTGTTGTCATAGCTGATATTGGCCATGGGTTGATTTTTGAAGGCTACTGCTGATAACCTACTTTGTTGTTTTGGTTGGATTATTGATATCAGGCTTAAGTACCTGGTCACAGCAGAGAGTTGCACAGTAACGTAGCTCCACTGAGCACATCTGGAAGACACATCTGGAAGTATGCAGATGTAGCAATGAATAGTTTTGTCTGTAGCAAATGGATTCACAGAGCAAAGCTCTCATTGGTTCTCATTCAACAGAGCAGCAATCCCCTCAAAAGGTGTCATTGTCGAGATGGTGCGTTTAACTGATCATTTTAACATAAAGGTAAAATGTACATCGACTTTACTTGCTTTTCACAGCGATTCCACTCCGGGCCAACTGGGATTTGAGCAGGTAGTCCTCAGTCCAGTGCCCCTGCGTACTGCACTGATCATCACACCTGTGGGCGGAGCCTGTGTCTTTATACATCGGGAGGGCCAATGGTTTAATAGGAGGGACTCATATGCACGCGTACATGCACTAACATGCATGTGCTACGAGAGCAGCTACCAAAACAAAGACCAGAGAAACGCAGATTACAACACACACAGAGAGGGTGTGGCTTCGTTCTCTGCTCAGGACGCCCTTAGTCCACTATATCTTTACATAGAAAATAGCTGTTCGCTTCTATATTATTGTTTAAAATTTCATGCACAGAACCTTTAAGCTCTCCTCTTCTCTCATCATGAGGCTAACATTCGCTCTTGTACCCGCAAATTATAAAAATGTAATAAGCAGGTTCCCATAAAAATTAGCCAAGCATATATCAGCTCTCTTAAACACTTGAGATATTGCCCTTAAATCAAAGTCCACTTGTGAATTCCCTTCGTTTTGGACACTTCATAATGCAAGCTGTCCTACCACCACTTGACACTGGTTGACACCTGTATCTGCAAAACAGTATCACAGTCTCTCCCTGAACACAAACACTTCACAGCCTCCACCTGACACCCACACTGCAAAAGAATCACACTCCCTTTGCTTCAACACCTTCTTCTAACACTGATTATTAATACCTCACAGTCCTGCGGCTACACACTGAATCCAGGCTGAATTTCAACAAGGCAAACTTATTGACTGTGATTGATTTTGAAACATCTCTGGACACCTCCTATGTATATAAATACAGACACACACACACAAATGCGCTCGCTGACGGACATCGAACAGCAGCATGAGTGTGTGTTCACCAAGCTATAGTAGCCAAACAGGCATCTTAAGCTGCAGCCTTCTGATGCTCAATCAGGCTTCAAATGGGGAAAAACAACAGGTTTGGCAGTGATTTTTTTTCTTGCAGGACAATGCTTCCCTGAGCACCCAAGGACACGGTTTCCATGCAACAACTGTGGAGAGCTGTTTTGATTGTTTTTCAATCAAGCGAAACAAAAACTAATTGTTGAGGAACTGGAGAATTATGGGCTTCTTTCATGAAGCGTGGATGACTGTTACTTCTAACTTCTGTGACACACTCACACCCTCAGTCCAAACATATACACATATATATATATATATATATATGTGTGTGTGTGTGTGTGTGTGTGTGTGTGTGTGTGTGTGTGCGTGTGTGTGTGTATGTATATGTCAGTGCACATCAAGGTTTTGTTTGCTGTATATTTCATTTGCTTGAGTGGTCTCTCTCTACTGTATTAAGTAAGAACCTCATTGACAACATGTTTGTTTGCTTTCACTCCGTTGTCTCCATTTCAGGAATAATGTCCACACACATCCTCACAATAGAGCTTCACCCCGTTCTGTTGAATCTGTCTTTTGTACATCCAGTATCACATTTTCTCAAGCGCAGTGTGACAACTATTGCACCCGCTGTACTGCATACGTATTTTAATTTACACTGTATGCATATTTTTGCATATATTTAGTGTTCTGAAAGGCTTTTAAGAGTTGGTTATTTGTTCATTACATTAGAGCCGCAGCTAAATAAGTATGTTCTGTTTTATTAGGACTAAACTTCATCAAAAAGACTTTGAGAATTTACAAATGGTTAGAAGAATATTGGCATATGAGATGAACACTCTTGTCATTAAGGGACCTAAGAGTAAGTAATCGGCCTAGTAAAGTAATCAGTCAAAATGGAGGAAAATTACCTGGTTCCCTCTGTGGACCTGTCTTCAAAAAAACTGAAGCAGCAGCAGTAGTAATATTAGTAGTACAGTGTTACGTGATGCTTTAGAGTTGAAACCCTGAAGGGGGAGGAGTGACAGCCCTCATCTCTCATGCTGCAGTAACATGTAAATCTGCAGCAGATGAATGAGCCACTGACAGTCTCCGTCTGTCTCTACTCATAAACTAAAATATGCTTATAAAACATTTTTGGGTTTTGTATATAACAGCCACACAAATTCTCTATATAGTGTTTTTATATCATCTCTTTCCTTTATTTTTCATGATTTATCTCACTGTAATCTATACTGGCGATTCACACGCATGGAATCATTATTAATATGGGTTGAAAATGTCAGTAGCATATTTATATGTTTGTAATTTTTTCATTAGTTTTATTCATTCTTATTTTATATGTTAGATCTGCTCTTATACTCATTATAGTAGTTTTTCTTACAGAATACAATCACTACTCCTGCCCTAAGTTCTTTTCCGATAACTGCATATTTTGTCAACGCTGAAATGATCGAATATTTATGGCGATTGTGTCTGTAGCATGAATAGACCCAGATCCATACACATGTGTTTTGACGGGAAGCTTTGAGAAGCCATCATGATATTGAAATTTCTCTGATTCTGAGCTGATCCATCCTGCCAGGCCGCTATGATTCGCTGTGTGCTGTATCCCATGTTAATAATGCCCTGTTTCTACCCTCCCTGTCTTGGTTTGCAGACGGACGCTGCGCTGATGTATGATGCTGTGCACGTGGTGGCCGTGGCTGTGCAGCAGTCTCAGCAGATCACTGTCAGCTCATTACAGTGCAACCGACACAAGCCCTGGCGCTTCGGGAACCGCTTCATGGCCCTCATCAAAGAGGTAGATGCTTCTCTACCTGCTCCCCATTCTGTCTTCTTCCTCAACATACACCGCACCTTCACACAGAAAACACGTGCTCTCAGGAAAGCGGGCAGCGGCGGAATATAAATAAGACTAAGGCACTCAAGAAGGGAAATATGAATAAATAGAAATCATTTATCAGTGTATTTATTTATATGGAAGTTATATTTCCAGATTGTGTACGT
Organism: Seriola lalandi dorsalis; assembly: GCF_002814215.2. Lineage (NCBI taxonomy): Eukaryota > Metazoa > Chordata > Actinopteri > Carangiformes > Carangidae > Seriola > Seriola lalandi. The sequence continues at coordinate 203,540 of NW_019525104.1, read as the reverse complement.
ACATACTCCCCTGAGGAATCAGCCATGTTGATCCTGCTCTCTGAATTTCCACATTAATCATCTATGCAGAAACATAAACACAACATTATCTAAATTTTGGGTAATTACCCCACAGTTTGCAGCGTTTGTGAAGCTGGGACGGTTAATCCAGAGCTTTCTATCTGTGGAAACGCAGGGGATTAAGCAAACTATATTTAGGGCTCTCCAAACTTCTGTTCTCTTTTAGTTTGCAGAGATCATGAAAATACTTCTAAGAATCAAACCATATGGGTAGAGATTTGGATGTATTTATATTAAGCGCACAGTTTTTCACCATGCAAATCTCATCTTTGCCTCCCTGACCCTCCCCTCGTTCCCGCTCTTCTTTCCATCTCCTCCCCATCTGCTGCTTTTAGGCTTTCTTTGTCCTCCGTCTTGAGGATCTCTAAGCCCGTAGAGTCAAACAGGAGGATGCCAGCATTTCTAAGACGACACTGTTTAACTCAACGGCTACATTGCAGAAAAGTCATTGGCACCATTTATGCTGGTGTAAAATGATGAGCCTCGACACTAGCTGACATGACATTGTCGTTGAAATATTCTGTCCCACAGGATCTTTACTGACCTGAAGAACTCATTTAATAATGTCCCCAGATTGTTCTTGAAGTGGAATGTGTATACATTTTCTCAGTGATTCCCAACCTGGGGTGGATCCGCAAAGGTATCGCAAAGATATCACAAGTGGGCAGAGAAATCATTTGCTAAACAGTACAATGTTGGTGAAAATAAAAGTAAGTGTTTTACAACAAAATGATTTTTAAAATAATTAAAAATGTTTCAAAATTTCTTGCATCATTGTATTTTCTCAAATGAAGGCCTGTCACTGTGATAAACAAGTGGTAGGAACTTTTAAGTTGTTACCGGCTGGACCACTTCGCCGCCGCACCTCGCCGTTTACTTGTTCGTGATCTCAGTCTGATTGAATGTTAAGGTCTTAGATCCCTTGCAAAAACTGGACTTTCAAAACAGCCAGTTCGCAACAGAAGATAAAGATGGTGAATCGACAAATGATTTCTCCCCTGTCAAACAAAAAAAAGAAAAATCAAGCTTCCCCTGATTTCAGTTCAGACTAGAATCTTCCATCGTTATAATTAGAATAAAAAATACTCTGAGAACGTATTCTTTGGCCTCTGTATTGTTACAGGGTCGGATGTGGGCCACCAACATTTTTTCAAGTGGTCTATGAGTTGAAAAATGTTCTGTTAATCTATAAAGTATGTAGGATATACACTCAAAAACCCTGCAGATTGTCCCCATCACTAGCAACGAATAAACTGTCTGTGTTTGCAGAGTATTACAGGATATAATAAAAATAATTACAACATCTGTTCAAAGTTCCATGAAAAGTGGCATCCATGTCGATGGTACATATTGGATGGGGTCATGCTCCCCAGAGGATGAACCCTTGTAATTTTAATGATCCAGTGACCTTTCTGCCCCCACCAATTTTTGGAAATAATCTTTAATATTCTTAATCTCACAACCTGCAATACCAGGTTGTTTTGAAGTCTACCACATGTGAGCTCAAGAGGTAGAGCAGGTCTTCCACTAATCAGAAGGTTGGTGGTTCAGTCCCCAGCTCGTCCATTCCATGTGTCGAAGTGTCTTACCCCCCCCTTATATATGTCTATACATACAACTATTACGTACAGAAATATATAAATACACACATTTAGAGAGCGAGAGAGAGATAAAGTTGTTTGGGTGGTGTATGACAACAGTTGTCTTGGTAATCTGGCTGTTTGACTTTTGATCTCTTTTGTTCAAATGTAAATCTTGGCTTGATAGTGAGGCTACACAGTTCTGATCTGTGTGACAGAAAACATTAGGGAATCATCATCTGAGGAGCATGACTGTCCAACAGTAGTTGAGATACCACATTCTGCACATGGCCTGGCGGCGGTGCTAAAAGAAATGTCACCAGAAACCATCTGATTTACCTGCTGGACCTAATGACATGGTGGAGACATGAATATCCAGACCAGATTTCCATGAAATATCTTGTTCTGGACCAAAAACAGACTGAAAGACAGAACACATTCACATATTTTTTCTTACCTCAAAGACTGACAGACACTCCTCACCTGATCCTTGGTAGTCGTAATTCATAATAGTCCCTATCGGACGTACGCGTATGACTGTATGTGTGAACAGTGCTGGTGTCTATAGACAGGTATTCAGACACTGAGTCAAAGTAGTATGAGTATGAGTAGTATGACAAATGCTTTCTAGCACAGTTGACTGTTCTAAGTAACTTCCAGATCTGTGACTCCCACTCATCTCACTAAAGATAGGCCCTGAAGTTCCCGGCTCCCAGTCACAGCAGCATTGTGATGATTTGCTGTGCCTGAGAAAAAGCCTTTCCCGCTCTGAGCCACTTTCATGCTACATTGTATCCTATCACATCCCTAAATATCTGTAAAGATTGGGTAATTGCCTTCCCACTGTCACAAATGCAGCCTCAGAGTGTGTGTAGGCACCTTGATGCCAGGGAAGACTGTACAAACAGAAACAGTGTGTGAGTGTGTGGATATCGTTCTTTGATTGCTCTGCCTCAAACAGCGACACCAAACACATATTGGAAAGCAGAGATGTGGGGTTAATTCTGGTGGTTGAATGTCTCCTCTGATACTGTTGGTGTGTCTGTGTGTGTCACTGTAGGCCCACTGGGACGGCCTGACCGGGAGAATCACTTTCAACCGCACCAACGGCTTGAGGACAGACTTCGACCTCGATGTCATCAGTCTGAAGGAGGAGGGTCTTGAGAAGGTTGTATTTTTAATGTGTGTGTGTGTGTGTGTGTGTGTGTGTGTGTGTGTATGTATATATATAAAACAGAAGCGGAAAAGTAGTAGTGATTCATAAAATATCAACACACACACACACAAAAAAATACCTCATTAACATGTAGGTGTGAATGCAATCATCAGTGAAGGGGCCTTGAGGGAACTCTCTGGCAGCCATATTGCAGGTCCATCAGTCACTGGAAACAGTGGCTATGAATGACATAGCATTTTCTAAACTTACTATACGTATTCAATTAGAATTAAATAAAAAAAAACAAATTTTACCAGTGACTTGTCTGTGTAAAGGAATAGTTTCCCTTCTTTCTGAGATGAGGTCAATATCAATCTTATGTCTGTGTGTTCAGGTGGGACATAGTTAGCCTAGCATAGCATGAAGACTGGAAGAAAGGGGAAACAGCTAACCTGGTTTTGTCCAGAGTTAAGTGCATCACCACCTCTGTAGCTTACAGATTAGTGTGTTGTTTTGATTTAGTTTCGTTTAGTGTGTGCAACACGTAGAAATGTAAATGTTTCATGCTGGAACTGTTTCTTATCAAACAGCTGCTGGTTGTTGTGGCTGCACAGTTGGTCATCACAGGGAGGTTGCCAGTTTGGATAGAAAGGTAATTCCTGCACACATTTATCACCTCTGCATTGATTAATATTATTACCAATTTAATGTCAAGAATGTGTCTATGTTCAGCCCCCTCTTCTATTTCAGTATCTATAGGTATTTATGTATATTATTTTATACCCTTGAAGCTCCCTACCCACCAAAGCTGGATGTGTGGTGTGCATGAGCTTTTGGGGGGTTTGTATATATACATACAAACATAACAACTTGAAAAAACAGTTTATAATAATTGTCAGATATTGTATTTTTTGACAATGGAGGAAATCCTAATTGGATAAGCTGCCACATGTGATCATGGACACACCTCCGACACAGCTGTGGATTATCCTCTAATAAGAACTATGTCATTTTATGGTTGATATGTCTCGGGAAAGGTCCTTGTGACTGAAATGTTGACCTTTTTAATAGATCAATGCAGAGGTGATAAGTGTGTGTAGGAGTAAATGTTTCTGTCTGGGGTCAACTTGATTCCCTGAACCACAAAAGAGTTCGAGCAGCTGGTGCGTGTGTTGCCACCTCCTCATCAGCTGCCAGTTCTGGGACCAAAACCAAACTTAAGCTCTGTGCTCACTGTCTGTAGTTTTAGTTTGTATCTAAAACAAATAAGATACAATGTGTCCATGTGTGAGCTTTGGAGGTGTTGATAGATGTGTGTGTGTGAACTGGACAGAGCCAGACCTGAACCCTGTCCGGTCCCGAGTCCAGCTCCAAACACGTTCTCATCTCACTCTAGGATTGACAGAAACTTCAAACTATTCATTTAAGTTTGTATTAACATCAGTTTGTTAACAAATATGGAAGCATGACTGCATCCCAAATGTTTATTGTCTCACTAATACATAACATTTGGCAAATATTAGAATGTCCATGTGTAGACTTTGAAAGGTTTTGACTTTTGGCTGAAATACAATGCATCACTTGGAGGCTGAGATGGCTGTTTGTGAGTCTGTCGACTGTCTCATGGAATCCAAAAAATTGACAGGCTCCTCCTTTTGTTCAATTAACATAGTGCCGACTCAGCTACAGACACTAAGAGTAAAAAAACTGCAGTTCCATGACTTTTTAGAGCAAACAGCAGTCAACCCAAATCTCCACATTTATGTTTTGAAACTTAACAGAGCTCACAGTTTGGTTTCAACCAATCCAAGAAGAGTTTATTTGAGGGTCCTTGGCCTTGTTTAGATACTTTTTTTTTTTACTCTTTTGACATTTCACCTGTCATCCAAGAGGCTTCTTCCGGTCTGACTGACAGGTGTGGATCTCCTAACCAGTCAGTCCTCCATTCAGCTTTTCTTGGATAACCATGAATCTTCATCTTCACAGATTTCAAACCATCAACAGTGTTTCATGATTGAGATGCAAGGTTACAGTGTCACAGTGCCCCACACTGTTTTTCCTTTTTATGTATTTAGCTGTTGCTTGTCCACAGCCAATCCTCCAAAGGAACTTTCTGACCAAGTTGCCGGGAGACTTGTGAAGTAACTACAAAGCCTCAGTAAGAGCTATGTATTGTAATCAAAATAAATTGGATCCATCCATCCAAGGAATACATGAGGATCAAACCGCCACACTGAGCCAGCCCCAAAGTTGCCATCAACTTAAAAGAATGTTCAAGTTCAATTCAGAATTAGACAGGAAGGTCTGGAGAGGAGAGGCACGACATGTGACTGAGGTCCAGATTGAAATTCAGGACTTCACCTCAGTGGAACAGGCAAGTTCACTGAGCCACCAGGACAGGCCAAATGTCAGATTTAAATTATGGAAATTTTGTTAGAATGTGACACTAAATCTGCATTTTGACAAACAGAACAGAAAGACAATGTTAACATGCACAGTGAAGACACACTTTAATGGTTATACAGCACAAACTTAGCTTCATCAGGTCAAAGCAAAATATGAATATGAGACACGTTTCAGAGACATGTGACATAGTCTGCCCTCAGTACAGTACTTCAAGTCCACATGTTATTGATGGTTCAAATCATATTCCTCCTGTCTGTACGAGCCGTGAAGAGATCCCCTGTAAAAGAAAGTGGAAAAAATCTAGTCACACCAAAGCCAAGTCACATCATGATTTTTTTTTTTAAAAGTGACATTAACTGTTAATTGTTTCCTCACTAAGACTGTGGTGGAAACTCCACTTTGTTGCCATGCAACTCAAAAAGTGCTTAGACTCGACGCAATGGGAGATTCTGCCTCATTTTTGTTTTTGTGTGACTCTGACAGATGGAAGGTTTTTTCTGCAGCTAACAGTGCAGACATTAGATCCAGCTACTGTAGCTGACAGCACACTCCGGCTCTGTATGTTTGTGTGACAAATCAGATTGATTTCAAAGCTTGCCAGGAACTCAAGCTGTTTTTCTTATTTTACTCAGAACTCTCTCATGTTTCCTCTCATCTCTGTGCATAATAAGGGCTGACAGAGAAAGAAAGAGGTCGCTGACAGTTATGGGATATTTAGAAAAGAAAATTCAACGGGCTGTTGGTGGTGAAAGTGTGTTGTTTCCGTTAACAGTAAGCAGATGAAATATATGATCCAGGAAGGTTGGTTAGAGTAACAGAGCTGAGTTTGGTGGCTCATCAGATGCAGGATCACGGCTTAGGAAAGGTGTAGCATGAACACCACAATTTAGAATTTGCTCGCGTTGAAAAGGGGCACCAGTCTTCAGGAGGACAACAATGAATTACCTCATTGATTAATGTTATCAATCTCATATCGGAAGCCATGACTTCTCGAATCAATGGATCTCTAGTCTCTACATCAAAAGAACACAACAGGACAACAGCTGGGTGTAAATAAAGGAGTTTATTAACTAAACTACTCTCTACAGAGTAAATGCAAGGTGTAATAATCATAAAGATGAAAATAATAATGAAATGATCAGTGTGATGAGTTGGCAATGGTGGGAGAGGATATGTTATGGCTATACAGCTGATGATACTATGAATGAGATTTGATGATTAAATATTACTATATTTCGACCCAGTCATGAGCAGAGTGTTAAGACCGGCCTACTGTCAGTCGCGCTGTAGCTGAAGACCCTTGGCTGGAACCCAGGTGGCTGTGGTTGCCGTGGTAACCCTGGAAACACAGGATCTAGGTGGATTCTCCTCGAGGCCGTGTCCCGTTATCACGGTGACAGATTCTTCCGGTGTCAAAAATCTTCAAAAATGAAAACATAATAAAATTTAAAAAGAAAATTACTCTGAGGCACTTCTGTTGTTTTGGTTCAGTTGGTCTTGACTTGGCTTATTGAAATAAACAAAAAGAATGTTACTTGGAGCACGGGGCAAAGGAAGAATAAAGGATGTGGACAAAATGATAAAGTACAAAATGGCTAAGAGCAGTGGCTAAAAGCTAGGAGCTAAGAGCTGTAGCTAAGAGCTAATGTGTGAATTGATCACAACTGTTTTATCCCCTGGGGGTTGGTGCACATTTCAGGGGCGTCACCCGTCTCCCCTTGTCTTTCAGCTTGGTGAAGAGAATCATTTTCCTCGGTACTTTTGAATTGTTTAATTCTAGAGTTTACCTATAAACTCACACATTCGTCTTCCACCATGAAAATAAAACCTTAACTGAAACAACATATAAACCTAATGGCACTAATAATGACAGACAGGAGTAATACAAGTGTTGCTTTCATATTACATCCTTCAAACCTGGAATTAATCATAATACAAGTGGTTAACTGATCAAACAACTTAATAAATAACTGCTGTGTAATCCACATTTATGGACTATTAGTTTTACGAAATGTTTATAATATATATAATATATTACTATAATAGTAACAAAATTAATAATATAGACATCATGGATGTCATGTAGTGTGTGTTACCTTGTGTGAAGGATGCTGACAGTATGGTCACATGAAGGACATTGTCTTAAAATCTACATGTTACATTTCAAACATTCCACGGGATAGAAGTTTGGGATTAAACTATTGCATAGGAACATCTCATGAGTTACAGAACAGTTAGATATTTCATTATATATTCTTCCTCAGTTCTGTGTCTGTGAAGAGAGTTCTGCTGGTCACTACCCAGGATTGGAATGTGGGTTGTAGTTTATGATTTGGTTATCTAAGAGGGACAGACGGAAAGGGGAGAGACTGGTTTGTGTGTTTGTGTGTGTGTGTGTGTGTGTGTGTGTGTGTGTGTGTGTGTGTGTGTGTGTTCATGTATGGCACAAAGAGGTCAGGATTCACACCTTAGTGATAATCAGACCTTTTGTTGTTACTTTTCTATATAAGAAACAATCAAATATCATTAGACAGAGTCTTATTGTTACAAACTGGAGATTTTGC
>NW_019525104.1:181601-195730 GCF_002814215.2 Seriola lalandi dorsalis | reverse complement strand
TGAACTTCAATAATGGCTTGTGACTGATGCCAGGCCAGGTACAAAGGTTTTACAACTCTGGGAAGTTATGAAGCTGACACAGTTATCATTAGGTTAATTGTAGAGTTATAATGTAAATAATCTCCAGAAGCCCTTTGAATCCGTGATGCTGCTGTACCATTGTTGGGGTCTCAATGAAATTAATGAGGGGGCTGTTTTTTTTGCACAGTGCTAATGTTGTTCTAAAACATCCTCACATTGATCCAGCAAAGACAGAGATGTGTCATAGCTCTCCATGTGAACATAAATACACTGATATGGGAGTTCACTGTGTGAATTCTACTTTATGTAATTTACAGTTTCCTGCTGCATCCTGTCATTGAAGCTCAGCAGACTGTAACTCTGGAAGATATCCATTGGATTTGGCTAACATCCAAGTGAAATACAAACCTACCTTTAACATCAGGTGACATGAGTGCATCATTGCATGTCATGGCATTTAGCTCAGCATGTGTTTGTGTACTCATACAAAAAGGTGTATCTATGGTGTATATCTTTTCCTAGGAATGGCATCTCTCCCATGTTCTGCAGTCAATTTATGATTCATGAGATTATCAGTGGGAAGAAAACCTGCTACCACCACTGAGAGAAATGATATTCTCACATGCAACTGCTAACACTTCACACTTCAGCATCCTCACCGGTACTTGCCTCACAGCAGCTCCTGACCTCTGTTCTGGGTGCTGTGTGTGCCTGCACCTCCATGAATAATTTACTCTATTAATAAAAGCCCTCCAGCCTCATGAAGCCTGAATTAAAAAGTTGATTTGCAATTACAAAGCCTATCTTGGGCCCTCACGTAGGGCATCAGAGGAGCCCTCAGGAATGTGTGGCTGCCGTGGGTTGGAGTGTTTCTGGTTCCTTCTAGTGATGCTCAGGGCTGTGGGGTTGCATCGCATCACATCATTTCTGCATTTTTGTGAGATGCACATTAATTCTGCCAATCTTGTGTTCTACCACATCCCGAAGGTGTTCTACTGGATTCAGATCTGGAGACTGGGGGGGGGCGGCGCTGAAGTTCACTGAACTCAATGTCACAGTCATAAAACTGGTTTTAGCTTCGTGACATGGAGCGTTATCATACTGCAAGTAGCCATTAGAAGATAGTAAATTGTGGCCATAAAGGAGTCATCAGTCACAGGCTATTAAAGAATTCATAGTAAGGACATGTAAAGTTTATAGACCCAAAAGGATTTACCCTTCTGGCCTACCCACCATCAAACTATCAGGAAACGGAGACAAAGGAAAAACAGTAGCTATTAGCACGTCAGAGAGATAAGACTGAATGAGATTCTGTCTCTATAATGGTATTTGATTGTTACTTTTACAGGAAAAGTGACACCAAAAGGACGGTGATTATCACTGATGTGTGAATGCAGGACTCACACATATATGCACACACATAAACTAATGTTTCCCCATCTCTCTCTGTCCCTCTTTAGATACACAATCATAAATCACAAGCCACAATCTGAAATAATATATAATTAACTGTCCTACTATTCTGTAACCCGTGTAATGTTTTTATGTGATTTAGTTCAGTCCCCAGATTTCTGTCCTATAGAACGACCTACATGTAGAATATAAAGTAAAAGACAGTATCTACCATGTGGCCAGACTACCAGCATCCTTTAAGTGTAAGGAGACATTTACGTTGTTTGATGTCGTGTTTTGAATGATGACTAATATGAAATCCATGTTTGTATTGTTCCTTTTTTGTCATTAATATCACCATCAGGTTCATATGTTGTTTGTTATAGTGAGTCATGGTGGAAGGTGGATGCGATGTTTGTGAGGAGCTCGAGAGAAAACAAAGCAAAAGCTCTAGAGAGAATGACTCGCTTCTCTAGTTGAAACAAAAGAGAGGAGATGTACCGTCCCTGAGATGTGTGTCAGCCCCCAGGGAATAAAACCACTGGGATTACTTTGCACATTGCTTTTTGGCTTTTTGCCATTCTGCTGTTGTGCACTTATTTTCCCTTTTGTCATTTTTTGTTCACATGTTCTTTGTTCTTTCTTTTGCTACATACAGACGTTCCCAACTTCCAACACCAACTACTGCAGAGTCCGACCTGGAAAAACCCACAATTTCCCAGTTCATTACACAGTTTATTTGAGCAGCTATTGATTAACCCTGTTCTGCTGCTCCACATTTCATCTTGGTGATTATCAGACATTATATTTCCCCTTTGTTTTTAGGCGTAATTAGTAAATGTCTTTGTTTAGACTCGGTCCATGTTCTGTTGCATTTCTTTGAAGTAGAGACCAGAGACCATTGAATCAACAAGGAATGACTTCTGATATCAGACTGATTGGTTTAATTATATTCAAGAATTAATTGATGAGTTATTTATACTTCCTGGAGATGGGAGGTGGAGCCCACCCATAAAGAATATATACAAATCAAAGTTTTACACTACATAAGGATGCAGAGACTCAGCAACAACATTCAGATAGGCTGTGGCATTCAAACCATGATCGATTGGGGACCAAAGTGCATCGAGAAAAAACACCACCACCTCAAACACCAGCCTGCACTGTTGACACAAGGGGTCCATGGATTCAAACTCAGGATTCTACCACATCTAATTCCTCAACAGAAACTGAGCTCCATCAGACCAGGTCTTCAACCTCCCAGTGTTAGGGAATCTGTGTCCACTGCAGCCTCCGGTGTCTGTTCTTGGTGACAGGAAGTGAAACCTGACGTCCTCCTCTGCTGTTGTAGTGCTTCCACCTCAAGGTTGTACATGTTGTGCATTCTGAGAAGCTTTCCTGCTCTACGCAGCTGTACAGAGAGGTTATCTGAGTGACTGTTTCTGTCAGCTCCAACCAGTCTGTCCATTCTCCTCTGAACTCTCTCATTAAGAAGAACTGCTGCTCACTGGGCGATTTTTGTTTTTGAAACTGTTGAACGTGAAAATCTCCGGAAATCAGCACTTTCAGAAATACTCTTAGACGACAATGACACCGCAGTCACTGAGATTACATTCTTTCCGCATTCTGATGTTTGATGTGAACAATAACTGAATCTCGTCACCTGTATCTGCAGGATTGTATGCATTGTACTGTAGCCACATGACTGGCTGATAGGATAATTGCATGAATAAGCAGGTGCACAGGTGTTCCTAATAATGTGTGCGGTTAGTGTAAAAGCTTATACTAGCCAGTGACGTGCAGTCACTCTTACAGTAGGCAACAGCCAACTGCACTCCTTCCTGGCTGAAGAAGTATTAGGATTATTCCTTTCTAAAAATTCCTATTCCTATCCAATAATCGCCTCTATCATAAAGATATTGACCATTAACTGACAATGACACACTCATGTCATAACGCAGAATCTTGTGTTTTCCTGGCTCAGTATTGTTAAACGTTAATGGCTCATTGTCCAGACTGTAGTTGGAAAGCACAGAGGAGACGAAGGAGCATTTATTAACCGACAAATACGGCCACACCCACAAAAATCACAGAAACTGTAGATACAACGGCTGGAGGTCAAGCAAGCCTCCAGAGATGATGCCACAAGTGGACAGTAAATTACATGATGGATGCACACGGGCATCACATCCTTTATGGGACAGAACACTGTTCTTAGATGTGTGGATATAGATAGATATTGCTTCTGCTTCAGTATCGTTCTAATTGATATCTGTTTTTAGCTGTGACTGCTTGCCTTGCTTTTACTGACAGCACACTACTTCTACTAGCTCAGTACTCCTAGCATTTACAGTCATATTGGAAGAGTTTGGACTTCTGTGCAGCACCAATGCTGGATGTAGTGTGTCCTTCGTGTGGCCAGAGGGAAGGTATGGGTGTGGGATGTCATGCATGCAAAAATGTAACAAACTTGGATATAAATAAAGCGTTGTCAGTGAGTGTGTTTTAGGGTCTTGCAGAGTTCTTGTTTGTCAGTAGGATTGTCTCTGTCGGATCAATGCAGAGAAAAGTGTTGGGGGTGATCATAAATCACAGGAGCCTGCAGACACGTTGATACGTAATCCTGAGTAATCCTCTGTAATCCTGCACTTAATGTCCCTGTGTGTCAAATTTTTTCATCTATTTTTTTTTTTATTTTGTACTTTTTGCACTACAGCAATTTAATTTTTTAATCAGAAAACAAAATTTGTTGTTACTTTGGTTATTGATCCTTTTAAATATCAGACTGAAATTGAATGTTCGGGACATCCTTCCTTTACGCTCTGCTTCACTCCTCTCACAATGGGCTGGTTTCTGGGTGGTCGTATTCCCACTGCTTTCATGACAAAAAGTAGAAATTTCTGATGAGACCAAAGCAAAACAGCCAATATTAGTTTTTAGATAAATGCCAAAGTGAGGAGTAACTGAGGGAGTGTGAATATGAGTGTGAATGGTTGTATATGTCAGCCCTGTGATAGACAGGTGACCTCTCCATGGTGTACCCCACCTCTCGCCCAATGTCAGCTGGCAGACTGTTTCCAGCCCCCCCCCCCCCTCAAGGTATCAGCATTATGGCTAATGGATGGTATTTGGTTTTTACAGATTGGTACCTGGGATCCTCCGAGTGGCTTGAACATGACGGACAACCAGAAGGGGAAGACAACTAATGTCTCTGATTCCTTATCCAATCGATCGCTGATCGTCTCCACTATTCTGGTACTGTATCATTCAAGTCATCTTTCTGCACTACTGTTGACATTTCTATTTCTTTATTTTTTATCTTCTTCTTTTGCTGTTAAGCAGCTTTTACACTTTGCTTCCATGTTGTATTGTGTGACATCAGTGACCATCAACACCAAACTGAGTGGGCACCAAAATAATCAACTCAACTCAGTGGTCCACTTAGTAGTTTTGTGGAGCTTTCAACTGCATCCACGAGTCTTCTTCAGGAGACAGAGTTGGGTCAGGCATCATTATGTGACCTGAGTAACTTTAGTCACATGATAACAAGTGTTCATATAAGGGGGTAGATCCCTTCAGTATCTTTGATTCTCTCCATTTTGGCCACATGAACTGCTGGTGTTGTGTTTGTTTGCTGATAACTCTGGTGTTTATATTCATTTATATTCAGAGCCACTGAATATAGCAAAGGAAAACAGGGAAATAAAGTTGATCAATTGAACTTGCAGTGAAATGGAGAGCTATAGAAATCTCATAGTCCAGGTCTGGCTGGGTTTCATTCAGTACACTACACAGTGATGGGGAGATTGCGTCAGATCAGTATTTCAGCAGGTCGTTGGTATAAAATACACACTGACCCAGTTGGTAAATATATCATGCTCTGTGTGCACCTGTTAAGTTATCTAACAGGATTTCTGGGTAATGAAGTCTTTTAAACAACAACCGCTACCTTTCGCTAGGGCTGACAATGTGTATATTAAACATTGCAGCTTTAAATGTGTGTTTATAACTAAATCAAATTGTAATGGTGCTTTATGTGGGGCCCAATTATAGAAGGCTAGAGCAGCTCCCAGCCATGACAGACTCCCTCCAAAGATGTCATTATTTTTAAGCTTTTCCTCTTGAAAAATTCTTCAGTGCTTTGCCTGAGATGCCCTTTCTTTTCAGAGCACTTTCTGCCACTCATTGGAAGTACAGTACCCCAAAGCACTGCAGTCCCAAACTGCCAGTTGACTTAAGAGCTGTGGAGGACTCCAGTTTAGTGGGAGGCAGGCTCAGGCAGGGAAACTGACTGATTGGTCGTCCAATAAGATTTCATGGTTTCTGGCTCTGCCTCTTATCAACAAATTTATCAGGCATGTTGTGTCATTGTCTTTCTTTCCTGAGGTAAGACAAAAAACAAAGGGATTCAGACAGAACTCTAAGAAGAAGCAGTACTTTAAATCTTTGCATAAATACGACCATCATTTGACTTACATTTACTAGCTACACTGTTTAATAATACAAATACAAGTTCACATTCTTCGATTACAATTTTGATCATGCTATGTTTTTAGGCTAATTGTGTTATTGTTTTAGACTGTTTTAAACTTAGACTGTTTTGCAAAAAAAGCTAACATTCAAATAAAAAGTAAAAAGTGAAAAGTATTCTCCACCTGAATGACATATCTGGCAGTAAAGAGGCTTTGAAACACCATTCAGACTCTAGGTTTACTAGGGTAGTACTTAGTAGGTAGTACTTTATACCATGTCACTTAGTTTGTTCAGTTGTCATGGGAATGGATCTGTTGACATGAGCATAGTTTTATGGCTAGTGTCTTTAGGACTTATTGTAGTACTCAAATGTCAAGCATCAAAGTCCATTCTTGACCTGATTAGTAGCTGCACAAATGACAACAACTACTTATTCATTTTTTTGCCCTTTCAATTTAGACAATAATATAACGTTTAGTAGGTAAATGAATAAAGACAATCAATTTTTTTGTTATTTTCTTAAATATTACAAATTTTGCACAATTTGTTTGGAGGCCAGTCGGAGCCTGTTCAGGTGAGCAGGGCTGTGATAGGAGAATTTGGACTTGAGTCAAATTCATGTCAAGCCACTTTTATTTAGAAAAAAGCAAATTAGTCTCGGGCAGCTTTACTATCAGTACAGCATATGTCTATCAAGGCTGGGCAAAAATGAACTCTGGCCCCTTTTAACCCCAACATTTCAATCATTGACCCAGTAAATGTGTTCAGCGTCTGGCTGCCTCAGTGATGAAAAGTCTCCTGCACATGGCTGAAACATTAATTACTGTCTTCACAGGTCTGTTTGTCTGCAGATTAGAAAAGGGTGACACACTGTTAATTAGTGAGTTTGTAAGTGTATCCTTGAACTTTGCACACGGCTAGGCTAGCTTTTTCCCCCAACTTGCAATCTTTATGCTAAGCTAAGCTAATTACCACCCAGCCTCCCATTACCTCTGTACTGAACACACAGACTTGGCAGTGATATTAATCTTCTCATCTAATTCTCAGCAAGAAAATGAACAAGCGTATTTCCCTATCACAGAATTAACACCAACTTTGTAATGTGATTTGTGGTGCAAACATTACTAACCAAGAATTACAACTAATTAGAAATTAGCGTAACTGAACAATCGTGGGTCACTTGTTGACTGCCTGTGCTTTGAGGGGCAGGCCTTCAGTTAGTGCATGCCTATACTCCTACAAGACCAACACACACAGACTGTGCTCCATGCGAGAGCAGTGACAGTGGAGGGAAATGTGTAGACGCAAGGAAAATTAAAGCAATTTATGATCCTGTTATTGAGGAAGCAAGTGTAAAAATAACAATATCAAGTAAATTGCGGGTTGTCATTATTTATCTTGGGCCTTCTTTCCTTCCGCACGTGCTGTGAAGTGATTGGATTGCAGTTATTAGGAAAGACTCTCCACGGTTGTAATTACCATATCAGGACTGAGTCATGGGGAGATGTGTGATGGCTGTGAGCAGCAAGGAAAAGGAGGGAGGGCTGACAATAATTGGGTTTGTTATATTTGATTGATTCACACTTTCATCCAGCTTCTCATCATTTTCTCAGGGATTATGTACTATAAAACATGATGTAATTACTGTTGAGATCTTGGCCTATCAACAGTTTATCTACTTTAGAAATCACTCCCATAATGGTGCAGTGGAAATGAAGTACCTTTAGGCTAATGGCTGGAGCTGCACATAATATACTGTGTAATGTGTGAGGGAGAGCAAGGAGCAGGCCTTGTAGTTAGTGTTGCAAAATATAAAATTCTACATTTAATTGAAAATTCATTCTGTTGTAAAGCAAAAAGTCCAATAAAATAAAAGATAGCCATAGAAAAAGATATGCAGCGCCTGAGGCAGTGGAGACAGCATGTGCCTCATCATAGATATTACATTTAATGATCAAATATCAGGGATGGAAAGAGTACTGGAAATTTGTACTCAAGTACAAGTACTTTTATTTACAATAGATTTTACTCAGGTAGGAGTGAAAGTACTCGTGCGGGTTGTGTGTGGAGTGCGTACCAGGACTCAGTCCTTACCGCAGCAGCCTGGGCTCAGATCCGACCCACAGCCCTTTACTGCATGTCATCCCCTCTCTCTCTCACCCCAAACATTCCTGTATCTCTCTCACTGCTGCTCTAATAAAGGTATAGAAAAGCCCAAAAAAATAACTTAAAAAAAAAAAGTGCTTGTGTAAAAATGTGCTTACATACAGGTATAAAGTACGTAACTTAAAGTTCTCTAAGTAAACGTTACTGTGTTACAAGGGAAGAAGATGGGTAAAAAATATGGTGATAACAATATGATAAAACTATTAAATAACAGCAGAATAAAGCAGCAGATTAAAGCAGCAGAAAAAGTGGAGACAACATAAACTCCACAGCGGCTACAGCTGACAAACACAGACACATCTCTGCGTTGCTAGGCAACGCAGTAGTTTGTTGATGCTGTACAATGTTGCATACACCTGTCTGAATGTCATTCTGCATCTTGAGCACCGCAAAGTCTTTTCACAATCTTCTCTAAATCCAGCCTCTCTGCTGGTGCTCAGTGCAACATATATAACCAGTCCACTCAGCCTTTCAAACACTGATCTGATTGAGCTGCAGTCACAACAGGGATCATCAGAAACAACAGAAGGGGGGTGCACACCTTTGTGGAGGTGAATGTAGACGTCACCATCAGCATTTCAGCATTTATCATTAGCCAGACCCAGCATGCACCTGTTGCAACATGGCAGGTGTGTTTGATTTAGGGGACTTGCCGTGGTAGCTGAGCGGTGCATCCAGTCAGCAGCTTCTTCTCTGCTGCACCTGCTGAGTCGACTCTTTTCACTTCGTTTCCTCATAACTTCATCATGTGACTTTTGTTTTTACTCGATTTGGACTTTAAAGGGGACATATTATGCTCCTTTCCAACAAGTTTAAACAAGTCTCAGAGGTCCCCAAAACATGTTTTTGAAGTTTCTTCCGAAAAATCCACTCCGATCATGTATTTTAGCATGCCTCTAAACCCCTCTATTTCAGCCCTGTTCAGAACAGGCTGTTTCTGTGTCTGTAGCTTTAAATGCAATGAGCTGCGCCTGACCACGCCCCTCTCCGGAGAGGGGATGCGGCTTGGGCTTCTGGCACCATGCTCTAATGTTTACGTTGACCGGCGATATGGCTGGCGTTAGGAGCACTTTGGTTCAACCGTACCAATTTGATCCCGAATCTGACCCAGAGGGAGAGGCTCCTGAGGTTCAAACTTTACGCCTGCAGCAGGACGTTTCTGAATGGTTAGTAACCAATTTGGGGTATTTTGACATTATATTTTTAGTTTGTTGATGTGTGTTGGTACACAGTTACTAACCTGTAGCTAGGTAGCTAATGCTAACCGTAACTGTCTCCCGTCTCATTACTGGAGCTCTTTTGGTAAATAAGCACTATTGTGAATTATGTAAAGTAGTTATCTGTCATGCCTCCTTAGATATACTTTTACAGTCTACAGCAATGTTTGTTGTATGTGGACTGCTACAGGTGGCAGAGACTTTTTCTGCATGTTTTGAGCAGAGATGCTCATCATAACATCTGCCGTTATGTAGTAATTTGTTTTTGTATTATAATGCACTGCTGTAATTCAGCATAACCATATCTATCAACAACAATAATCTTTAGTCAGAGGCTGTGAGGGTTGTCTACACTACACTGTTCACAAGCTCCACATTATATGCAATAAGTGACATGTTATAAATTGCCTATGTTTTATGCGCTTGATATTTAGCCAGGATTACTTCTTACCCACCTCAGCTCCACTGTCTGTCAGTGTGAATTTCATAAGCTTTATATTTTGGTGAATGTTAAAATTTTTCTCTGTACTTTGGATAGGTGCACCTGTGGAAACTGTGCAACCATGCCCACAGAAAAGGAGAATATCTGCTGCCTTGAGATACCACAGGTAGCAGTCTCACTGGACAAACTAATCACTATTTTTTTGATTACATGTTACTTTTATAAGATACCATGACATTCACCATTTGTAATTCACTGTAGGTTACCAGGCGGCTACGGGAGATCGAGGAACATTTACCGTGTATGGTAGACCATCCTGGGTTGGAGCCAGTCTGCCTCAATGTGTACTCCCTCCAGAATGCCTGCAACATATACCGCGCTGACTATGGTCCTTTACGGTTGAGAGGAATACACCGGTGCGTTTTGCTTCTTTGTAAAAACATATAGTTTCAATCTAAATAAAAGATGTCAGGCCGTTTTCTTTTACTTCAGTGCACATAATTTTACAATGGTAATAACAGACCACAAATAGAGTAACACACCCTCAAATATTAGTTTAGCTGCTCTTTGATTTGTAAAGTTTTTCCATCATCAGATAGTGTGCATATAATATATGAATTCAGAGGAGTCATTTGTTGAGAAATGATCAAGCATTTATTTACATCAAATGATGCACTAATAATCAGTGATAATAAAACTGTAGGATTCACTGAATCCATATAAAAAAAATTGTGAGACAACATAGATATGTTTTTGCTAGACTAAATGCCCTGTCCAATGGTTTTAGTCGTTACAGGTATCTAGCCTATAGGAGCTTTGTGAGCTGGTGCTGGGGCTTCCTTGGTCGCAGTATCCGGGTCGTCATTCCAGCCTGCGTGGTCCTACGAATCCGCACGGAGTTTCCTGACGCCACTGGCCACTATGTGGGTTTTAGACTGGCTAACGATTGAACCGGGACACATAGCTGGATATGACATCCTCCTTCTCAGGCCGCTCAAACTGTGCCGTGAGGTCCTCTGGGATGGGGATGGCCAAAACAGCTTCTGTGTACGGTCCCGGGTCAACAAAGACTTTCTCAAATATGAGATCCACCATGTCAGCCAAATATCCTGTTTGAGAAAACACAACATTTTTGTTTACAAAACAGACTGAAAGTCCGTTTCTAACTACCTCCTGACATTACTCACTTTATCTAATTTATTATTTTTATAGTATATATAGGTTGAATTTCTTTACTGTATTTTGTTGGAACTGTTATAACATGTACGTGCAATACTTGATACAATGTGTACAAAACATTTTTGGGTTGAAAAATAAAATAATTTAACACTTACGGAATGTCGGCTCAGTCTTAACTGGTTTAGCTCTGCATTCTCCCTTCATGGCCTTTATATTGGACCTTGAACAGTGGTTCACCTTCTTTTGTCTGGGCTTGTGGTCGACCAGCATTTTCGTTGAAGTGCATGGCAGCCAGGTAGAGTCTGGAAGTACAGTAAAGAGAAAATCAAATATGTTAATATTGATAGAAACCTTAACCTACACTCTCACTAGTTCTGAGTAACCACAGCCTCATTTACCTGCACAGCATTCCAAGAAATGGGAAGACAACATTCTTTGGGGCAAAACGAAGGATGACACTGTGGAAAGCCTCCACAGATGAAGTCTGGTGGTGGGGGCTCAGTTTCGCGACATCCTTCAGAGTCCTTTTGTTCGTCAGCACCTTCTCCAGCTTGTAGAAGGCAGGAGATGCTAAAAACAAAATAATAATAATAAAAAAAAATACAATACAGTAATAATTATTAATGAGAGTTACTAAAACTTACTTAATCACTAGATGTGGTTTTTACAATATTTCTGATCAATAACTATAATAAAAGGAGTTGTGTGATGAGGTTTTAGTCTGTTTATTAGTAACACACCTGGTGTAAGCCATTTATTCTTGTCCCTTGTCTGGCGCAGTGGATGTTGACACTGGGGGAAAAGAGGATCCTCGTGTGTATGAATATCTTGGACATGGTTGAGGATTGAGGTCCACTTTGCCACTCTCTCTGGCCCGGTTGTTGAGGAAGCTGCCGTCCAGTATATATGGTTTTTTATGCTTCTCATCCACTTCTGTAGTTTTTCACAGTTTTTCGTCTGGCTGATCTTCTCCAGTTTCTTTGAAATTCCTACAGTGCATACAAAATACATTTTTCATTAAAAAATGTCTAAATTGAGTGGTATCAAGTGCAGCATTTCAAAATCAATAAATATGAGGTACCAACAGACTCACTATTTTACACTGTAACTGTAAGCACACCAAGCCTCTTTCATATGTTACTCAAACTGTATGTGCAATCATACAGAATACTACTTTGTGCCTAATGCACTTGGAGTAGCCACTACTATGTAGATGGATAGGCCATTGCTACAATGTGCATTTAGTAAGATCATGAGATTTTATGGTTTAACTATAGTACTTGCATGTGAAAATTAGGAAATATACCTTTCTCCATGTGCCAGACATCATAATAGTGGGTGATGTTTTTCTCCCTGAGGAACTTCTGGATTTGTGGGTGACGGTCAGTGACAATGCAGTCAAGAGACACATCACGTGCATCCAACAGTGCTAGGCTCCTCTTCAGGCCCTCTTTCTCCATATGGTAGCTACCACCGACCTCATTGCTCTGCCGCCCCGCAAAAAATGTATATAAATACACAGTATTAGAAAATACCAAATGGACATTGAATTACAAATTTCAATGAATAATCTTGTTGCAATTTGATTTCTTGTCACTCACCTGAACCAACTGGACATCCACAACAGTGTTGGTCTTGAGGTCCATCATTGTGTAGCTCCCAAACTTTGCAGAGTGCCCTGTTAAAACATTGTGAAATTCTTGACATTACTCCTCACATTCAAATACCTATTAATTGTAGTGTGGCATTTTCTTAATGTCACTCTTCTTTTAACCTCAAACTATATCAAACAACTCTATATACCTGGCGAGTCAGCCCTCATGTCACCACCAACTATTACTTTGTCCTCCTGACTGAGCTGCTGCAGCATCTCATCCTGTGACGTTTTCCAGTGGTGAATGACTGCAGGCTCGATGAAGGTTCTTGCATGCCGGCGAAACGTGTCATATTGGAATACCTGCAGTTGCATTGCCTTGAAGACCTGTTAGATAAAAAGGACACAAAAAGTTTTTGTAGTAATGTTGCCTGTAATTCCATCTGAATTAACTTTCATACAGACAACATTATTACATGCCATATAAAGAGACTCTAAAGGGAATGTAGTTGTCATTTACCTTTTCAATTTTGAAGAAAGATGCTCCACTCAAGTACACAGCTACAGATAGATGGATGTTCCCAGCTGGAGTGCTTCCCATGACAGGCTGGCTATTCCAGTGTCTGTAGAACTCACAATGGGGGCACCGCTGCTCCACAGACAAGAAAGTCCCTAGCCTTCGGGGCCGCACATCACACACCCGCGTGCAAACAGGACACACAGCAAACAACTCCATCAGGCAGTTCTCGTACACTATGTATTTTTTGATCTTGTGGGTGGGAGGGGATGAGTCGTCTCTATAGAAAAAATAAACATATTAGGAGCAATTATACATCTTGAGTTCTCTTCAGCAGTGTACTTGGCACCCTCTCACTATAAGTCTATTATTTTCACACACACACAGTCATGGCATCATGATTATCATCACACAGTTGCATTAGAGTAACTTACGACAAAACTGTTGACTCTGTCAAGTCTGTAGCAGAGTCTGCAGGGTCATAGGTAGATTGCAGCCCTTGAGAAGCTGCCACTGAAGAGCTGCCCTCGAATGGATTGTCATCCTGCTCCTCCTCCAGGTCCAGGCGGGGTCTTTTAGAGGGTCGCTTTATAGGTGTTGATGAAAAATACACAGGATCTGCAGAGGTAGCAACGGATGCCCCAACACCAAAGTCCTTGCAGGACACAGTAGCCTGAACACCTGTAACCAATTATATTTTTTAATAAAAGAAACTATAGCAAAGAGACACATAAACACAGAACAATATCAAGTTATAAGTGAAAGTATTTTATCAAAAGTAGATGCACTTCAGGTGGATACAGACCTGTACTTCTGATGTGAGGCTGAAGAGTCCTCAAGGATAACTGTGTGCCTACACTTCGTGTCTCCAGTGAGTCAGTCTGGCAGGCAACATCCTTTGTTGTAGGAAGCTGTATAGATGCACTGGATGTGCTGGCCTGAACAAAGGAAACAGAGGTTACACCAACATCTTTCCAAATGTGTCCTATGGCAACAGCTGCAAGCAGTGCAATAAATAGCCTACTACATGCATAAAATGCTAAAAATGTATATTATAGCCTATCCCCTTTCACATAGTCCCTGTAACTATGCGCTTATCTAGATATTCCCTGAAGGTAATGTATGTGT
>NW_019525104.1:181175-181551 GCF_002814215.2 Seriola lalandi dorsalis | reverse complement strand
CCAGGGGCGAATCTCCAATCCGCTCGTTTGAGCACACATTTCTTGAAAGGTGGAGAAAGCAAAAGAACGAGAGGATGGACTTTTCTCATGTTTGGGGGGTCCGTAGACACGCCAGGGACACATACTACCGATAGAAAACCATGGAAAAGTGCATTTTGCATAATAGGTCCCCTTTAAACGTACTCCAAAAAGTACAAGTATGCAAATAAACGGCTTTATTACAGTAACGAGAGTAAATGTAATTTGTTACTTCCACCCCTGATCAGTTGTTGTACACTCACTGTGCAAAAAATATAGGCACTCGTGAAAAAATGCTGTCAAATGAGGTTCAAAAATAAGGCCACAAATGATTTTAACTGATCAGACAACTTCATAC
>NW_019525104.1:168137-181125 GCF_002814215.2 Seriola lalandi dorsalis | reverse complement strand
AAAAAAAAAAAGTGCTTGTGTAAAAATGTGCTTACATACAGGTATAAAGTACGTAACTTAAAGTTCTCTAAGTAAACGTTACTGTGTTACAAGGGAAGAAGATGGGTAAAAAATATGGTGATAACAATATGATAAAACTATTAAATAACAGCAGAATAAAGCAGCAGATTAAAGCAGCAGAAAAAGTGGAGACAACATAAACTCCACAGCGGCTACAGCTGACAAACACAGACACATCTCTGCGTTGCTAGGCAACGCAGTAGTTTGTTGATGCTGTACAATGTTGCATACACCTGTCTGAATGTCATTCTGCATCTTGAGCACCGCAAAGTCTTTTCACAATCTTCTCTAAATCCAACAACATATATAACCAGTCCACTCAGCCTTTCAAGCACTGATCTGATTGAGCTGCAGTCACAACAAGGATCATCAGAAACAAGAGAGGGGGGGTGCACACCTTTGTTGAGGTGAACGTAGACGTCACCATCAGCATTTTAGCATTTATCATTAGCCAGACCCAGCATGCACCTGTTGCAACATGGCAGGTGTGTTTGATTTAGGGGACTTGCCGTGGTAGCTGAGCGGTGCATCCAGTCAGCAGCTTCTTCTCTGCTGCAGCTGCTGAGTTGACTCTTTTCACTTCGTTTCCTCATAACTTCATCATGTGACTTTTGTTTTTTTCTTTAAACGTACTCCAAAAAGTACAAGTATGCAAATAAACGGCTTTATTACAGTAACGAGAGTAAATGTAATTTGTTACTTCCACCCCTGATCAGTTGTTGTACACTCACTGTGCAAAAAATATAGGCACTTGTGAAAAAATGCTGTCAAATGAGGTTCAAAAATAAGGCCACAAATGATTTTAACTGATCAGACAACTTCATACCTCTCTGCGTTTACCTGTTTCTGAGCTGTTGATTCTGCTGGACATTGTCCACTTTCAGTGGGAAGTCAGCTCAGTGTGTGAGCTTGGACACCACATTTGTCTGCTGCTGCAGGATGAGCGCTGTGTGTCTTGTTGAAAGATTCACTCTTGCCAGTTTGTTAGATTTCTAGATGAAACATTCACTTCACAAACTCACCTTTTCAGTATGACCATCACATACCCAGTTTTATCCTCCCTACACAGCTGTTTCAATTATTCAATCATCAAATGAATGACTATGGGTCAACTTACATGTTATGTTGTTGTTCATTAGCACCTGTTTGGTGGAATTGTTTAATCATGCATAAATGAACAGTATAAAATAACTCACTGGGATATTTCACTATCTGCTAAATGATTCGAATGCTTGAAAATTGTAGGAACAAAAACCACATGGTTAAAGGTTCAGGAGCCTTTGTCAATAATGTAAACAAATCCCATTAAAAAAAACAAGTTAATGTGTTAGTCTAATCTCTCAGTACTTTTAAAATTCAATCATTCTCTAAAACAGCCGGACAAATAAATTCACATTTCTTTAAAAAAAACGAAACATAACTTAGTCATCTAGGTATTCATGATATCGCTGTAATCTACTAACAAGACTAAAAGGGCTTCAAAAGGTTATCAAATGAATAAGTAGTAAATAACATAATAAAATAAAGATCCATTAAAGTGCAGCATGTAGAATATTGCTGATACATTCACTCCGTTCTTATGTTTTTCAGAAAGATTAAAGTATCCACATTGTCTGCAGAAAGGGCAGATCATATCTTCTTTTTTTCCTTTATTCTGATAGTAGAGAGACAGGAAAGTCAGACACATGCAATACAACTGTCCATCAAATAAAAGTTAGAAACTGTTTGTGTAGCTGTCAGTTATAGGTCTTGGAAAGGTTGACGGTGATAAAGAAACAAGTCAGCCAGTGCAACAACTTTCAATCATCTTTGGATACAAACACAATGCTAGTTAGGATTCCTCCATTATTGGTTCAGTGTCAGCACTGAAAAATGTAAATTCAGTGCACTGCTTGAAAAATTTAAAATATCTAAGGAGGTGTAAAAGGAATTTATAACTAGAAGTTTCTTGTGAAATCATCTGCTGCCCACTGATCTAAAACAAGACACTTTAATCCAAAATGCTTGAAACAAGTTCTGCAAATATATCATTTCACCTTATTTATATTTTCAGTTTGAGAAAAGTAAAGAAGGTGAACAGACTGAACACAGAGATTTCGAGTAAAGCAGGATGTATGGTTGTGTCTTTATTAGTAGGTGTTTAATATGCTACACATCGCAAACATTTAATTGAAGCAGAATTAATTATTCAACTTGTGCGTACTTCCACTGTGCAATCTGTCAATCAACTAATCAAGACTTCTCCTTCCTCTTCAGCACATCAGGACTAAAGCCAGCTGAAAGGAGAAACTAGAAAGATAAGGAAAGAAGGACAGTTAATCTGGTGATTAAAATGTTTGGCTGAAAAACTAAATGACCCCTGGCCTCAAATCAAGTCTCATTTCCATTTGGCTGTCCGTATTGAGGGCAACTGCTCTTGGATGAGGAAATGCAGACGACTGAATGCCAGAGCTCGTAGACCTTCCAGCATGTGTCACAGTCAGGAAAGAGACAGATGTGGAAAAAGAATGAATAAATAGGATCATTTACATTAATTACTAGATCATACTGACAAATAAGCACTGTAAAGGATCATTAAGCTAAATGCTGCAGCTATCAAACATATGTTGTTAATGTAACATATCGTGGTGATAATCTGCTGTGTAATGCATCTCATTTTTCTCCAGGAGCCAATGTTGCCATCAGCTGATCATCTGTGGGACATTAACTAGATTGCAATACATCGATACTAACAGAAATATCATGGAAGAGAGACGGACAGTAGTTCTCACTAACCTCTATATAAATGTCCACATGGCTTCAAAACTAAAAAAATCAACAAGAATCACCTCCTTGGTTATTTCCTTCTCCAACCAGCCAAGTATCAGGAAACATGGTCAGAGTCTCAGTGTTACAGTTACAGTGTTGAATAATGACCAGAGGTGTTTCTGCAGAACATTATGATGTCACAGTGAAGTTTACATTTGACCTTTTGGATATAAAATGTCATCAATTCATTTTATCCTTATAAATAGATAGATAGATCGATCAATCGCTAGAGAGATAGATACTTTATTTATCCCCTAGGGGAAATTCATGTGTCCATTAGCCCATTGTTGATGATAATAATAATAATAATAATAATAATAAAACTGTTAATAATAAATAAACAATAATAATTAGATTAGTCCACCTCCTTTGGCTGAGGGGTTGTATAGCCTGATGGCAGTGGGAACAAAGGATCTCCTGAACCTCTCTGTTCTGCAGTGCAGTGAGATGAGATTTTTGCTGCACCTGTAGCTGCTTCTCTGTCCTGCCAGAATGTTGTGGAGAGGATGGTTGGTATTGTCCAAGATGGCCTCCATCTTACATTGCATGCATCTCTCCACAACAGTCCTGAGTGAGTCCAGACTCCTGCCAAGGACAGACCCAGCCTTTTTTACCAGCTTGTCCAGTCTCCTTGTGTGTGCATTTCACTGCAGATGTCAAAGGAAATGAGCCTCCTGAGGAAAAAGAGCCGGCTCTGCCCCTTCCGGTAGATGGCATCTATGTTCAGGTACCAGTCCATTTTACTGTCCAGGTGCACACCTAGGTATTTATAAGTGTGCACCACCTCAGTGCCCTTCCCTTGAATGTTGACTGGCTGAAGGGTGGGCCTAGACCTCTGAAAGTCGATGACCATCTCCTTGGTCTTGGGGGAGTTCAGAAGGAAGCAGTTCTTGTCTCTCCATTCACTGAAGGCCATCGTCAGATCTTCCTGCTGTTCCTGACACGTGCCACAATAGCTGTGTCATCCGAGTATTTCTGGATGCTCTATACAGGGTGGACAGGAACGGAGCCAGAACAGTCCCCTGTGGAGCCCCAGTGCTGCTCATCACTGTCCCTGAGACACAGTTACCCAGCCTGACGTACTGTGGTTCTCTTGTCAGATAATCCACAATCCAGGACTTGAAGCAGGGATCCACCCCCATCCCTTCCAGCTTGTCTTTAAGAATGGGGGGTTGAATGGTGTTAAATACACTTGAGAAATCAAAGAACATAATCCTCATGTAACTACCCGGCTCATCCAAGTAAGAATGGGCCCGGTGGAGCATGTAAAGGAGGGCATCATCTACTCCAATATGTTGTAGGCGAACTGTAGGGAGTCAAGTACATGTTCAACCTGTGGCCTCAGAAGCTGGAGAAGCAGCCGCCTCAGGGTCTTCATGATGTGTGATGTGAGGGCCACCGATCTGTAGTCATTTATCTTAACCCATTTGTCCTACTTTAGGTACCAGAACAAGACATGATGTTTTCCACAGGACTGGGACCCTCACAGATGAGGCTGTGTCAAACACGTTGTAGAACCGGTTGAACTCATCGGTCCACACCTTGTCCACATCACCTGGTGTTGCCTGGCTGTTCTTCTCTTTATAGCCAGTGATGGTCCTCATCTTCTTCCACACCTCTCAGGTGTTGTTGTGCTGCAGCTTCCTCTCTACTTTCTTTTTGTAGTCCTCCTTCGCCTGCTTTAATCTCCTCTTCAGCTCATGTTGCACACACCTGAGCTTCTCCCCGTCTCCATCCCTGAAGGCCTCCTTTTTCTGGTTGAGGAGGCTCTTGATGTTACTGGTGATCCAGGGTTTGTTGTTTGGAAAGCAGTGTACAGTCCTTGCTGGTATTACAGTTTCCATACAGAAGTAAGTCAAGGTCAGGGTCCTTGCTTTTATAATTTGCCTGTGAATGCAACAGTACATTCCAATCTGTGCACTCAAAACAGTCTTTTCCTCTGTAAATCCACACAACAGTGGGGAGTGTTGTTGTTTAACCAGGTCTCTGTTAAACACATGAGACTACATTCACGATATGATCACTGGTTCTTCACAAGTGCCTCCAGTTCATCACACTTGTTAGCCAGGGAGTTGACATTTCCCATGAGGCCGATGGTAGAAAAGGCTTATATCTCCATCTCGTAGCCTTTAGCTTAGCCCCGGTTGTGTATCCACGGTACGGCTTTTTCAGCTCAGCCAGTATGGGAACTCCATATCTGGTAAACTTTAAAGCCAGGAGTTCTTCCTTTCTGTACATTATTTCCTCCATTGTCAGACGTAGAATTAAAAACATCGATCGACAAAAAATATACTAATATAAACAAATATATTGCAAAAAAACTTCAAGCTTCACCGACTTGCTGCCACTTGTTGTCAGCGCATCATTGAAGATACAGATAGACATTTGAGTTAAATTGTGGCATAGTTAATGTATTAATTTGTGAGTTATGGTCAAAACCATGTTTTTTTTATCTTTGACCTCCAAAATCTAATTAGTTCATCCTTGAGTCCAAGTGGATATTTGTGCCAAATTTGAGATATTCCCTAAAGGTGTTACTGAGATATCGCGTTCACAAAAATGGGACGGACTTATGCACGTACAGACGGACAACCACAAAACATAATGCCTTTGGCTCTGACTGTCGCTGGCATAGAAACACAAATAATCTGTTTGACTGAATAGCCTTGAATTGGTGCAAGTTGTCATGGTCCAGTGTTTAGCTATACTGCTATAGTATAATATAGTTGTATTTTCTATATATTTTTCAGTATTGAATTGAACTGGTGTCGGTTAAGTTTACTTAAATATATTGTTCAGTGTAGAAAACCAATTTATGTACAATGCACTTTTTCCAAGGCGGTGCTTCTGTTGTGACTAATGCCATACACGTGCTGTCATCCAAAATAAAAACACTAGATGTCAACAATTGAATTTTTCAAAAGAATACTCTTTACCCTATGAATGAAGTGGTTAAGGACAATACTATATTATACATTTTCCCTCAGGGTGTCAATAAAGTCTAATCTATGTCATCCCATTTTCACACTTTGCTCAAATTATAACTTTAACAGTCTTTTCGCTGTGTCTCATCCCAGTGATGAAATGAAATTCATTCAAATCAGGCAATGTCAACTCTCTTTGCTTATTTGGGTTACATACTCTTCTCTATAGGCAATGACTGCATCATTTAAACATTCGGAAGTTTCTTCCTATAAGAATATACTAACTTATCAGGTTACAGTTATGTTGTAACAAGAAAAGTTTTTCTTTGATGGCATGATGTGATGGGATACATTGGCATCATGTCCATGTCAAAACATAATGTTTTTATATTTTTGACTGGACCGCAACAGACGACATCACAGTTATAAAATCAGGCCTTGACCAAAAGCATCCATACTAGGTTTTGACTTAGTCTTGTTTGATATTCATCAGGTGTGGAAACTTTATTTACACTCGTTACTGTAACAACACTGAGTTTTTTTGTTATTGAATTATTTAATATTTTTAAAGTATTTTTTCTCCCACGTATTGTACTTTGTTACATTTAAGGTTGCAATCATTACATAGCGAAATCAAAAGTCACATGATGAAGTCATGATAAACCATGTGAATGAAAGGATAAAATTCAGCAGGTGCAGCATAGGAGCTGATGGTGTATCTGCAGCACCGTGGTCTTTGGCCGCTGGAAGGCAGAGCTTTATTTTCAGAGGAGTGTCACTCTCAGCTGCTGTCAGCTCAAAATCTAGATATATGTTGTAAATATTAACATTCACTGGAGAGTGTGAGGAAGTGTGAGGGGTGCGCGTGAGCCTGGGTCAGGCCGAATAGTTAGTGAACAGAAAGGACGGGGTCATTATAAAGTCATGGTTAAAAGGGAAAAAAGGTTGCATCAACCTTAACTAATCACTGATTTAACTCACCACCCGGCAAATATGTGAGGGATCTAAATCAAACACACTTAGTGTTGATTCTAGGTTCAATCAGGAACTTCTATCTTCATTGACATGTGCACCACCTTCCAGCTGTTTCTGACAATCCCTGTTGTGACTGCAAAGCTCATTCAGCTCAGTGTTTGAAAGGGGAGGAGTGCAGTGAGACAGAGACTGAATGGACTTGTTATATTTTGCATTGGCAATGAACTTCATTCACTGAAAATTCAGCCCCGACACTTGAGGAATTGGTGAACAAGGCTTGCAGAATGACAGCTGAGACAGCTGAGTGAGACAACAAAGCACTGATTGTTGTAAGTCATTGTACAAGGAGAACATCATGACCACTCCGTTACCTAGCAATGTAGTGTTTTGTGTGCGCTCTACACTGTGGGCAAAAAACTCTGTGCTTTCCGACAGCAAGCGATTGGCGCTGTGGTGACCATAATCTGTGACCACTACCCCAGCTGCCACCGCTCCTACCAGCCTGTACACCACAGACTGCTGCTGTCCACTATCAACCAAGTAGAATATCAAGTGAGGAGTTGGGGCTTTCAAATAACTCAATAGCCTTCCTATAAAATCAGAGCCTGTCTGTGGTTGCCTTGGTTACACAACAAACGGTGACGGCAAGCTGAAAAAGTCGAAGCATTTTTTTAGGTATACTACGCAGGATTTGTCGGTTTCTGTCTGGAAACACACATTTAGAAGCTGGCAGGCCCCTCCTCCCCAGCTGGTAGGCCCCTCCTCCCCAGCTGGCAGGTCCCTCCTCCCCAGCTCCCCAGAGAGCGTAAGAGCAGTGGTGGTCGAGCGAACTAGAGAGTGAATGGAGAGCGGCGTTAGCGAGAACAAAGCAGTGAATCAGAGAAATAAAAGTATTCGTTTTTTCATTTGTTATTTTTTTAATGGTGGTTATGTTTTAAAACACAAATAAATGAGCTCACAACCTCCCCTCTGCTCTGTGTGAGTGTATGTAGCTCATTCCCTCGATCAGAGAGGCACACGGACCTCCAGCTCTTTACACATCCTTGGCCAAGACAGAGCAGAGGGGAGACGGAGGAAGAGATGTAATCTGGTCACTTTATTTTTATAGTCCCACCCTGTGTGCTCTCATTGGCTGGGGGCTACACATCCCCTGCCCCCTGCCTGCAGCCCAGAAGCGCCTCGAAAACCAAAATAAGAAATAAGTAAATACAGAGTGCAGGGTCTCTGCAGATAAAGACAACACCGCACACTTCCTCTGCATCATAAGTGATGATGCAGAGGGATCAGTTTTGTATGAGTGTTTTTAGGAAAAATTTTGCATAGTGTACCTTTAATATACTACTTGTCTGTGTGCTGCAGTTGCTACAGAGTTCTGCATTAGTGATTCTTTATTCTGATTTCAATTCTAGAGGAGTGGCACGCTATTTATGTAGCTTACATAAGTCTATTGGAAATACGTTGTGGTGTCACAATTTTTATTTAGTGCTCTTCTCTGGTTAATCCTTGTAAGTGTTGGGTCTGAGCTCTGCCTCATGAACTGGACACCATAAATGTTGAATCTTCAGTTGTCTATTGATTTATTGGCTATCATAAATTAAGAAAATAGTAATATTAAGAATATGAATATTAAATAATAACTTTAAAATGAATTAAAGTCTTCGGGGGCACCAGCCTAAACTAATAGGCAAAATAGCCAATATTGTTTCAGTCTCAAATTATTACTATTAATCTGGAACTCTGATTAATAATTACCTTAATAACTATAACCAAATTACCATATCAAAAGTAAGTTAAAGTTGAAGGATTGGAATTGTTTGATTGGAAGAGTAGAGTTTGGCAATATGCACACTTGTGCAACACTAAACACACCAGTAGTTATACTTAAAGACATTCATTTACAATAGGACAGAGTGAAACACAATGTCTAATCTAGTATATACAGATGTGTGTATGTGTGTGTGTAGGTGTATGTGTGTGTGTCTGTGGGGACACAGACAAAGGCAAGATGGCCAATTCAAAGTGGTCACTGTGACCACATGACCTGAACAAAGAAGTAAACAAAGAAACTACTCAAAATGGCCGCTGAGACCACCTGGTGTGTGTGGGAGGGAAGGTGTGAGTTTCTTTGTTAGCCTAGTTTATGTAATCTAAAGGTACCAGGTTAGAGGGAGGAGGTTAGCTTCATGCAGGTTCTAGAATTGAGACGTACTACAGGTATGTGTGTGAACAGAGGTTAGGCCGAGTCAGTTAACGTTACCCAGTCCTTTGAACAAAACAAAGAGGTCTTTTCCAGTGTTGTTGTAAAGTCCAGTGAGTTGGGTGGCTTCCGGGTGGAGTAAAGAGTAGAAGAGTGTTGCAGGCTGCTGTGAGCAGGCTGGCAAGAGAGCTGGTTTCTCAGGTAGCAGAGCTGACCTGGGCTGGGGCCTTGTTGCCCTTTGGAGAGCCAAGAGGGGAGAGCAGGAGCTGCTCTCCAGAGCAAACAAGAAGAGAAGAAGTTAGAAGAGAGAGAAGATCTGGTTTTGTTTTGTTACAACATTGAGTTTTTGGGGGGTCACATGTCACACGCTGACGGACACTGACTGGTCAGTGAGGCCCCTGGGGGAGCATCGTCCCCAGGTGTGAACAGTTAGGAATTGTGGGGAACTGAGTTCCTTTGTCTGTGGAACAAAGAAACATGTAGTCTCTTGAATGATTTGATTCAGTTTCTGATCCTGCTGCTTTTTATGGTGGTAAATAGAAATTTTGGAGACAGTGAGGGAGAGAAGCAGCAAAATAGATCACAACAAAAGTAATTTCACTTTCTTGCAATCCTGTCTCCCAGAAATGATGAAACTAACCTACAACAGCTAATACATTTTTTAGGAAATGTATTTATGGCTGGATTATGTGCAGAAGCACATTTTGTAATTCACAGCAGATTCAAGGATGTGCTTGTTGTAGATGTCCAAGTGGTTTTCGTGATACCACCATCTACTTGAAGTATATCAACTTCTACTTGAGGAAGTTTCCAAATGCTACTGTCGACAAGAGGATGTACCCCTTAAACAGCAATGACAAGAAACTCCCCACCAATACTATCATCACCTTCTTCAGGCATAGTTTGTCTCCCAAAATAAACCTGGAATGGAGAAAGAATTGAACTTCAAATCCCTCTTTTTTCCAAAACCGCCAGCCCTGTACCAGTCATCATATAGGACCATGAGTACTCTAGACCACCTTGGTCTGGCAAAGGCCAGAACCACTTAAGATGTGAGTCGAACCTTTACCCCACAGGTCCACACCAAAGCAGGTTCCATCCTAAAGGATGATAAAACTGTAAGGCTTGTGAGGACAAGGAACAGGGTTGACCTAAATTTCACAATAATTAACCTCAGAACAGGCAAACCCAAACTCCACATCATCAGGATTCATCTGATGAGAACATGAAAAAGACAGCAACAGACCACAGTTTCAGACCAATGAAGCTGGAGGCAAGATTTCAAACATCTGGTCTTAGAAACTATCAAGTGTCTTTTCAACAACTTGTATGAGGAGAAAGGAAAGGAAGCTGATCTCTTCGCAGTTACATTGGTAGTCATTTACCTTTATCTTGGCCTCACTGGACAGGAGCCCGAAAGGTAGGAAAACCAAGGAAAACCCTACCTGTCCCTAACACAAAACAAGACTTGCTTGTACACAACACACTTCCTTGACACGGTGGCAGATGTCACCTTGATGTCATCAGCACTGTTCAATAAGCCTGCAAACAACAATTGAAATTGCAAACCTGTTCCCTGGAGGTGCAACCGTATGCCCCTGCAAGTGCCGCACTGACAGCGATATCAATGGTGCAACTGACCATTGGACTAATGAGCCCCACCTCTCCAGTATACATGTCTCCTGATGCCATTCCCCTTATCATTGGCAAATACCTCCTTAACCTACTTGAACCTTTGACTGACTTTATGCTTGAAAATCTTGGCACAAGTCCACCAGTCTCGGTCTGTCTCTTTTCCCCAAAACTCCACATTAAACAAATCAAAAGTTCTCTATAAAATGATTTGCTTCTGTAGTTGAAACAAAAGGAAGTGTGTGTCAGCCCCCAGGGAAAAGAAACCATTGGGATCACATAACCTATTGCTTTTTGCACTTATTTTCTTTGGCATCATTTTTTTTGTTCTTTCTTTTTCTATGTGCTCAAAGTAAGTTTTTTTGTCTACACATACAATCTTTTATTTTTAAAGTCAAAACCAACTCAATCAGAAGAGCAGAAGTGACATCAGAACGTTTCAATCGTTACTATCACACTTTTCTTTTGAAGATTTTTGAAAGTTTTTGTGTCACATGGCCGACACCATTCTCATCTAAAGTTATCCAGCAAAAGTTAATTACCATGATTAGACCTTTGTCTCACACATATAACCCTAACCCACAAGAGGACAGGCAGACAACACAATCTGCCCCCCATCACCAACAGAAAAATCAACAGTGGTGCCTATGGAAAAAGCTTGCTGGCATACCGCCAAGTCCAGATCAGCTGAAAGAACCGGTGGAGCCAGTTGCCAGAAGCTACACATTGTCTCCTGGGAAACCTCCCTAGAGGCAGTCATGAAGAAGTTCCCGGCTTCCACCACCAACTACTCCAGGTTCTGACCAGGAAAATCTCCAGCTACAGCGCAACTCACAGTAGACAAGATCTTAATATTCTGCTCATGACAAGGTTGATGTAGAGATAAAAAACAATATTTAATCATCACATTTAATTTGTAGACATCTCAGTATCAGTCGTTGTCCTGTTGTTTTCCTTTGAAGTAGAGACTGTAGATCCATTGAATCAAGAAGCCACGGTTTCTGATATTAAACCAATTGGACTCATATTTATAAATACATGTATTAAGTTCTTCTTCTGAGGTTTTATTTAGAGTTAAATATCTTTAAGAATAAATGAGGCCTTAATAAGGAACACATAACAAAGAGGTCAGA
Source organism: Seriola lalandi dorsalis (assembly GCF_002814215.2). NCBI lineage: Eukaryota > Metazoa > Chordata > Actinopteri > Carangiformes > Carangidae > Seriola > Seriola lalandi. Next base: position 169,396 of record NW_019525104.1, on the reverse strand, counting down.
ATCAAACACGTCTGTGTCCTGGATGTATAATTGAAACAAGTTCAAAACTGGCGTTAGAGTGACAATCTACTCAGCTTCTGTGCAGGTACTCCTACCTGCTTCAGAGCCAGACCTACTGCAGGTAATACACTGACTATGGATAAGTATCTCATACAGCTCCACATCAAATAACCAGAGCTATCACTTTAAAATATTGACAGGTGGTCTGATTTGAAGATAGAATAAACCTTTTCAAGATGATGTGGTTGCCCTAATCTGTATACATATTTCAGACTATACCTATTACTCCCCAAAATCTTTTTGAAGAAGTGAACCCACTTCTTTCTTCCTTTACTTGGTTTGATAAAACTCCAATATTAAGGAGAAAATTATTGCAATATCCTCAAGAGGATTTTGATGATTGGGATTTTTATCTTAACTTAGCTCAAATGTTCTACTTTGCCAATATAATTAAAACAGTACAAATGAGGAACCATGGATAGATATTGAACATTATCAGTTGCCTATTAACAGCAATAATTCAGTACCTTCATTTCAGGAACTAAAGAATAAATATGAACTAAGGCAGAGTTGTTTAATTATATGCTATTATCAATTGAAAAACTGGATAAGAACGTTGACATCACTAATGAAGTTTCAACTGAGATAGTGGAAATTCTAAATAAAAAGAGACAATTAGTAGGTGCTGAATACAATATTCTTCCCAAAGCTGAGAACATTGAAGAATTGCTACAAAACATATATAACTAATTGAATTAGGATATTGGCAAGAAAAATATGGAATGTTTACAACTCGGATATAAAGTAACCACTAATGAAAATCTGTGTCTAATATGGTAAAAATTGATGACAAGAATATGATATAGAATAGACAAAAGTTTGATACCAGCTCCTCAGCTCGATTTTTAAAATGTGCTAGACAGTGGCTCCTTCACATATGCTCCATTTATGAAGTTCTATTACTTGAATGGAGCTGAAAAACCATCCAGCGTTGATCATTTAAAGTTGTTTCAACTTAGAAGGTCTTGTTTGTCATGCGTGTACGCTTATGTCTGTGCATGTGTGTGTGTGTGTGATAATATATTCAGATCCTTCCTCAAAGTCATATGGAAAGAGAAGGCCTGAAGATGATTGAGTGAGGCAGAGGGTTCATGTCACACAGGGGCATCACAGGTGACATGACCACTCTGGAGTCAGATTTATTTTGTTTGTAAAAAAATAAAAAATAAAAAAATAAAAAATCCATGACCTAGATGACT
>NW_019525104.1:123245-167504 GCF_002814215.2 Seriola lalandi dorsalis | reverse complement strand
TTGACAGCTACCTGGATGGAGCGGACAGATACAGGCCTCACCTCTAGAAGGGTCTGTCAATCATTCTTAAAAGAAATATTTTGTTTTTTCAACTATAACCGCTTACAAAATGTTTGAATAAACTGAAATGCACAGCCACGGGCTTGTTCTGATGGCTTGTATGTCTGCTACTTCTATGCTCTGAAATACAGCCAAGCCATACAGTCATGTAGATCATGTAGATGACATTTTCTGTGTTACAGGTGATATTGTTATAGGTGACAATTTGTTTTTGTTTTTTTTTACCAGAATGTGGATGAGTGAATGAGTGAAATCTGAATGTGAAAGTGCATTGTGCACACTGTGAACACTTGTAGGTGCAGTTGGAATGGCCAATAAGAAGTGAGCAGGTTGGTGTGGTTGGAGGTCGGCTCTGACTGTGAGATCACAAATGTTTGGAGCATGTTTGCAAACATCTTTAAAGACAGATTCAAAATTAGCATGGTCACACTGACCCATATGGAGTCATTAATAATTCTTTAACCCAGTTTATTTAACAACTAATAAATGGTTAATAACAATAACACACTATAAGCAGGTGTTACTGTATTTGTTTACAGCTACAATCTCTCCAATTATTTATTCGCAAAAGTTTATAAATGATTGACAACACAGACTAATGATAGCAGAATGAATTCATCTGTAAACATATGTAATTATGTTTACAGTAGTATATACAGTGGACTCCAAAAGCCTGAGACCACTTTGAATTTCTTTTAAATAATAATCTTAATTTAAGGTTTACTTCCTTTTTGGCATTTTTTGGATCTTTCAACCACATTTCATGCTCTTCATCAGATGGGGTTTTGCCTTTCACACTCCAAATTGAAAACATATCATCCTTTATCATTTTAATGCATTTTAAAGGCTCTGAAGTCACTCTAAACCAAATTGAGGACCTAGTCCATTAATACTAGTCCAATTATTACTAGCTGAGCTAAGCACAAATCCATTTCAATTTTTAAGCATGAGGCTACAGCGCAACTTTTTCTTTACATCCTTTTTTTAGTCGTTAGTGGTTGCTGTGATTTGATTTTCTCACATGCAATAAGACTTTATTCACATTCATTATAAATAAAATGTATCTGTCTTATAAAATTTGTCAGTGTCTAAAGACTATATATAATATGATACATAAAATGTCTGTATCTAAAAACAAGGAGTTATATCAAATGCTTGGTACCATTGGATTCAAAACAGCTTCAATTATAAATAATGTGCTTTGATCCAGAGTAAATTGCATGTCAAATGAATGTTAAATGTATTTATTTTTAAAGAAAATCTAATGTATTTCAGGCATGGTAAAAAAAAATCAGAAATTTAGATGTTGTCTTGTTATGTCTTGACTGTTTCCACCTCCAGAAACAATTCTGTGGGGCTTTTCCTCAACGTTCAAAATATAGTCGTTAGTCATTAATGGCTTAATCGATTGGTTTATTAACAGTGCTGAGTCCTTTCAAACATTTCTAGAAGCGCAAAAGACTTTACTGATTTACTTCCTGTCCATAGACCTTTCTCTTGACACTTTGACCTAGGTGAAAGGAATAACATTAATAATGGTTGTGTCCCATTGAGTTTTCCACTTCCAGGGTTCAATGCACGCCCACTCACAGTGGAATCATTAATGTTATTAGTGTGTTTTTGATATTATGATATGACTATAGTCAAACTATAGCAAAATCAAACTGAGATATTTCATCAGTTCTTTACCAAAGCACTTCTCTGAACTTTGCACATTTCTCTTGTTGGGCGTCTCACTGTGGACAATCCAACAAAAGAATTATTAAAAGATAAATCAAAGTAACATTAACATTTTTTTATAAATCCATTTTTATTTTTTATCCTATGTACTGTCATAATATGTGTATCTTCTGGAACAGCACAGTACAAAGTGCTCACAGTGCTTCCTATCCTGTTGGGCTATCGGCTGTTCATGTGTGAGATGATGTACTTCACTGGGTCTGTGTTTATATGATTCATTGGGATTAAAGCATGTGAATAGTAGCTGGTTTCACCATGCTGGTTAAATCAAACCATTCCATTAAACATTCTTTTGAACAACATGTCTTTTGAAGTTGTAATTCATAAAAGACAGAAATTGTTAAATCTCAGTTGGTCAGTGTTGGTTTAAATCAAACCAGAATAAACAAACTGCATGAATTATTGCATAATTTCAGTGACTGGAGCAGTCACTACTCTTATTTACTCTTCTGCCATTGTACCAGTATTTAACCAAGTATCCTAAATTATAAGTGAAAGCTGTGAAGCTCAGTTCAGGACTATTTAGAGAAATGTATGAAGATAAATATATAAATGAGTCCCAGGTATTGGTGCCTTTTCCACTGAGAGGTTCTCTTGTTAATGTGTCCAGAAACTGTTTATGGCAATTACAGTCCTCTGAAGTTGAGAGAAGGTGAGAGGTCAGAAGTTGGTAATGGGCTCACGGTTGTTTCTTTGTTTTCAGCTGGAGCTACCAGGTGTTCCACTACTTAACAAGGCAGTACACAGAGAAAATGGTCAAATAATAAACAGAGGAACTACATTATGATTTTAAAGTGCTGAGGAGGAATCTACTTTTACTATGATTAAAAAGTCCCTTCAGTGAAATAAGGATAATACTAAATGGGCTGTATTTGTGAAACTGCTAATCCCCTGGATTTTCACACACAACAGTCTCTAGAGTTTTTACTGAGAATGGAGCAACAACATCCAGTGAGCAGGTCAGAGGAGAATGGACAGACTATTTGGACGTGACAGACGGTCACTCAGTTAACCATTCTGTACGACTGTGCGGAACAGAAAAGCATAACATGCAGTGGACCTGGTCTGATGGATGTGGATTTGTGCTGAGGCAGCAGATGGTAGAGTCAGAGTCTTAACCCATGGACCCAACCTGCCTTGTGTCAACAGTCCAGGCTGGTGGTGGTGGTGGTGTGATGGTGTGGGGAACGTTTTCTTCTTAATACCAATCAATCATGGTCTGAATGTTTAAGTCTATTGTTGCTGACCATGTTCATCCTTCATGGCAACAGTTCACTTCTTCTTCCAGCAGGATAATGCTGCATGTCACAAACTGGTTTCATCAACATGAAAGTGAGTTCTGTGAGTTGAGTACCCCCACCCCCCAACATCTTGTGGAATTGAATCCATGTCACCGAGAATGGAGGAATGTTTTTAGAAGAAATGGAGGCCCTACCCAGTATTAGTATGTGTATGTGTATCCTTACCCAGCTCTCTCTTCCCTCTCTCCCTTTCTCTCACTCTCTGATTCACAAACACATTGACAACAGACCCGTCTGTGAAAGTCACATTGGCTAAAAACAACAATGCATACATGTTTATTTGCATACAAAGCAGGGAGGTGAGATCTGATCATAAGTGGTCAGTGGAGACGAATTTTAATGCCAGGTGTGGACAGGGTTACCAACGTCACATGATCCACTAGAAAGAGGACGTCTCACTCTGTTTGATATATTGAAACTAAAGAAACACTCAATTCAGTTTCAGTAGTGTTTTTTACAGAGTTCTTCCCTCAATAACTATCTTTGACAAGTGCTGATAGTGGCCTGCAGAATGCACACACACCAACAGCAGCCAAGTTCAATTTAGGTCTGTAATCAAGATACTCACAGAATTAAGACTGATTAGTGACAGCTGGTATGATGCTGCTGGTACAGTGAAAGTGACACTCAGCACCGGCTAAAGATGAGAAGCTGGCAGCTGAAAGTTTTTGACATGGCTTTACTAATGATTAGTAAGAGTTGGCGCTATGTTCAATACGTGCATTTTCTAACCTCAGTGTTTCAAATCAGAGTCACTCACCAATGCACCCAAGTAATAACACTGTGTTAAACTGTAGACTGTTTAAAAGGAGAGGAGCTGCAACACTGATACCCATCCATTAATATCTGCCTGAATCAACGCTGGTACTGATCCTTAGGATCAGCTTGGGAGTTCAAGATGGCAGCATGATGAGTGGCAGCCTGTTGTAGCAGCTCCCAGTGTGTGATTGATTTTTCATCACTTTATTTACTTTATTATTTTCTTGCTGAGCCTGACCAGTATGTCCTTTGAGAAGGAGGCAAAGTCTGAAGACTTGGGGGGAGTCTCACTCATATCTCTGGCAAAGGTCTGTGAGGTAGTTAAGAAGCCACTTAAGCTGCATTTCCGCCGCAGGAACGTTACCCAGGAACCAGGAACCTTTTGTGGAACAATGCGCATTTCGACTGCAGGAACCAGGGTTTAATTTAGTTCTGCAGTGGTGAACATTTCTGACTGGTGGAGTACTCACTGCAATTTATTTCACCTGCGATGTTTAAAAGTCCGCAGGGAGCGAGTGAGCGAGCAAACACATTTCCCACAGCGTGAAGCAGGTCCAGGGGAAGGTAAAAAAACTGACAGAAACAGGACTTCAGAAAAATAAAGGACCACAACAACCGGAGTGGTTAGGGTTGCCACCCGTCACGTATAATACGGGATCATCCTGTATTTGAAAATAAAAAGCTGCATCCTGTATTGAATATTTATGGGACACAATGTGCCGTATTTTCGTTCATGTTATGTCCTCAAAGTGCTGTGGATAATGCAATGTCAAGTAATAATTTTGCATAATCTTCCTGGGGCTTTAGGCCGCAGTGGAAACGCAGACAAAAATGGGCCACAGGAACCTTTCAGTTTCTGAAGAAAAGTACCTGGAACTTTAAGTTCCAGGAACTTTAAGTTCCAGGTACTTTTGGTCGAAACATGGCTTTAGTGGCAAGGCGCTGGAAGTGGATGAGATTGGCCCTGAGATGCTGAGTGATATGGATTGTTAGGTTGTCTTGGCTGACACGCCTCTTCAATGTTGCACAGAAGTTGGGGACAGTGCCTGTGGAGTGGCAGACCAGAGTGGTGGTTCCTGTTTTTTAAAAAAAGGGGACAGGGGGGGGTGTTGGAATTATCAGAGTATCACACGGTTCAGCCTCTTGGGGAAAGGGTTACACCAGGGTGCGATCGGAGAAGCAATATGGATTGTGTCCAGGCCGTGGAACAGTTATCAGAGCATATTACACTTTGTTTACTGTACATTTCCAACACTAACTGTTAACTTCATATTTATATTGTGACAGAGTGATGATGGGCCACATACTTACAGAAAAAAGGAGTTACATCCAGGTACCAAACGCTGGTGCTTGGTCATGAGTAGTAAGATATTGGAGGATTATTTGTTGCACAGATAATTTTCGACATCAATATAGAGTTTATTATTTTATTTGCGTCTGTCTTCTGTGTGGTTGTTTTGGTTTAATTAGTATTTTACCTTTTTGATAATAGGCTCTTGTTTTGTTTTCAATCAGGAATTCAGCATTTTTACCTGTCGGCTTATTGAACAATATTAAAATAAATGTGTGCTTAATGCTCAGTAATTGAAGTAGCAGTGGTGGAAAGTAATTTAGTACTGTACATAAGCTCAATTTTAAGGTACTTGTACTTTACTGGAGTATTTCCAATTATTGCTCCGCTCCTACATTTCAGATGGATTGTAATTGCACTTTCTACTCCAATACATTTATTTGACAGATGTAATTTCTAGTTACTTTTAAGAAGATTTTACAAAAAGGATAATATAACAAGCTTCAAAAATACATTGTTGAACATTCAACCAGTGGTTTCCGTAATAGTGATTTAGTGATTTGAATTAGATTTTTTTTTGTTTTGACCCCTGACTACACATGTTGTGTGGTACATGCTTCTTGAGCTGGTGTAATGGATGTGATTTATCATCAGCTACAGACTGCAGACATTATGTTAAAAAATATACTGCAAGGATTATAACACTTCAGTTGACTGAAGTTGTCAGTTGTATAACTCTCACTTAGATTTTGGTGGTCAAAGGCTCAAAGTTGGAATGTGATATCTTCCCCCCGAGGGAATTTTCTCAGATTTGTTTTAAACATTCACTTGGACTCAAAGATGAACTGATTAGATTTCAGTGATCAAAGGTCAAAGTTCAAGGTCACCATGACTTCTTGTTCTTGTGAAAATCACGAACACCCGGAGGGAATTTCATTACATCTGGCTCAGACATTCACTTGCACAAAATGATGAACTGATTAGAATTTGGTGGTGAAAGGTCAAGGTCACTGTGACTTCATTCAAAAATTCCTATGTTAATTATGACTCAATTAACACAAATGTCTAATAGAGTAAAATAATGAACTGTTGATATTTTATATCCAAAGGATCAAAGGTCAACCTCACTGTGACATCATAATGTCATCAAAAACACTTCTGGCCATTATATACATTATATATGTAATTATATGTAACTATGGAAGGGGAGGTCAGAGGTCACATTACCTGGAACTTGGTTGCTTGGTGGAGACATACAAGTCTAGTCTTGGTCTCTGAGAGGTTGTTTGTCTGCCACTGTTGTCATTAACTGCCATTTCTCACTGACACTTTGGACAGTGGAAATTTCAAGCTGAAAGCTCTTTGATATTCTATATAGCTTCCCATTCTTTGTAGCCATCAAGCAGCTTCATTTTCAGATCCTCATTCAGTTACTTAGAGGAGCCAATGGCTGTTTGAGTGTTACCTCAAGGTTTGAAGAGTCAGAGGATTGATGTGCTCTGGAAATGTCATCAGCTGACAGCCCTGTCCTAATAAGTCAAGACTTGATAAATGAATAAAGTTCTGAGTGTTTTACAAGAGGTTGGGTGTATTTACTTATTTTCCCTTATTTTCTTGGGGTGTCCAAACTTTTGCATACAACTGTACTAGTTTGTTTTGGTGTTTGTAGTGTATGTTTTGACATTGGAGATGCTCTGGTATTGATCTGTATGTGGACGGCGCTTTCTGGTCTTTCATCAAGATTACATCAGTATCCTTGCAGTCCTGCAGCTGCTGAGGTACCATGTAGCAGCATACGAGCTACTGTAGATATATTATGTACAGAGCTGCATCAGCAGTGATAAAATTCATGGTTGCGGTGTGGTTAAACTGAGGCTAAAGATGTTAATTCTATCCTATTTTAGATGGAAGGCAGCAATGGTAATGATTTACATTTTTATAAATTACAGGTAATGATGATAGCAATTGCCAGTGATACTAATAATGCCTGTAGTTTGCACCATGAATGAAGAATAAACCGTTATCTACAGTTAGTGGACGCATAAACTGCGAGGCAGTAATTCGAGTCTTGATATTACGAAGATCGTCTTGCCTACCACAGGACAACCTCTGTGTGGATCACTTGTGTCTATGATTTTATAATAATACACAAGTAATCTTCTTGGGTTGAGAAACAAAGATATATGAAATAGGGCCGGGACAAGATGCTTTTCTCCTTATTCCATTCTATCATGATACTTGAGTGCCGATTCACTATGTAATGCAATTCTATGAGTACTGTGATTTGATACTTTGATTTATTGCCATTTTTGTTTAATTAACACTACACATACATTTCTGGAGACTGTATATCATGAGTCATATTTCTAAAAACAATGCACTCCACGAGTCAGTCAGTCTTTCTCGGCTTTATTTCAGCAGCATCATTGCTATAGACCCCTTGGCTCTGTCTTAACGCCATCTTAATGAAAAATTTGTCATTGGGAATACCACTAATAATAATAATAATGATAATAATGATAATAATAATAAAAACAAAAAACAATTAAAAAAAAAACAATTAAAAATGACACAAAAAACAAAAAAAGAGCACAACAACATATCAAACCTTCATGAAAGCTTTTCTATAAAAGAATATCTTAAGAAGAGTTTTAAAAGACACTAAAGATGTAGCCTGTCTGATCTCAGAAGGTCAACTGTTCCACAGTTTGGAGGCTCTAACAGCAAAGGCCCGTTCACCTTTAGTCACCAGCCGAGACCTGGAATAACCAGCAGAGCTCTCTCCACCAATCTAAGTAGACACCTAGACACATATGGGGTTAATAAGTCCTTTATATAATTTAGAGTGAGGCCATTTAGTGCTTGAAAGATGATGAGTTGAATTTTAAAATCAATCTGTAATGTAACAGACAGCCAGTGTTAGTTTTCAAGTATTGGAGTTATGTGTTCATATCGCTTAGTGCCAGTTATTATCCGTGCAGCAGCGTCCTGTACTAGTAGTAGTCAGTGGAGGGAACTCTGACTGATGCAGCATAAAGTGCATTGCAGTAGTCAAGGTGTGAAAAAATAAAAGTGCATGACCTTGTTTAAATCAGTGGTTTTCAGTTTTCAGTTTAAAAAAACATGACTGGACAACAGTTTTCACTTGTGCATCAAAACTGAGCTTTGCATCAAAAATAAGCTTACTGTGAAAGAGGCTGGCAGAGGCAGAATGACTGAATGACTTCAGACTTATCAGTATTGAATTTTGAAAAGTTTTGGGACAGCCAACATTTAATATCACTGAGACAGGGAAACAGATTATCAAGGCTGCTGGGGTTATTGGTTTGAAGCTGGACTGAGAGGAAGCATGTATGTTGAGAATAGTAGTAAGGCCGAGGACAGAACCTTGAGCAACACCTCAGTTGGAATGGGGAGCAGAGGAAGAGGCAGTTGCTATGACAACAGAGAAGGTTCTATTGGAGAGGTATGAACGTAGTAGATTCATAGCAGTTCCCTTAAGGCCAACCCAGGTTTCTAGATGATGCAGGAGAATGGAATGATCAATTTTGTCAAAGGCATAGCTTAAATCCAGAAGTACCAGAACTGAGCAGTCACCTCTATCAGCTGTTAAAAGTAGATCATTTAAAACCTTCACGAGGGCTGTCTCTGTGCTATGGCAAGATCTAAAACCTGACTGAAAACTATTAAAAATGTCATTACTAGTCATAAATGATGGTAGTTGAGTTGAAATAACTTTCTTAAGCACCTTGGTTTAAAATTTTATTTTTAAAAATAGGTCTGTAGTTGGTCTGTAGTTATCAAGCCAAAGGGGATCCAGAGTAGGTTTTTCAGTAGGGGTTGAATGATAGCATGTTTGAAGCAAGTGGGAAAATTCCCAGAGTTAAAGGAACTGTCAAAAGAATAAAATGACCAACAGAGGGGAATATCTCTTTAAAAACTTAGTTGGGATAAGATCAACACCACAAGTAGAGGATTTTATTTGAGAAATTAATTTATCTAATGCTGTGACATTAATGGTTAGGAACTGGGAAAGTGAGGAGGTGGGAAGAATTTGGGGGATCAGGTGACATTTGGGACCAGATGTCCAGTCATCTTCAGGTGCAAGTTCTGTACTGGATGGGCCATTGGAGACAGAATTGATTATATTAAATAAGACTCTGGGGTTGTGATTGTTTTTGGATATTATGTCAGAAAAATATGCTGATCTTGCATCTTTTACTGCATTCAGGTAGTTTGTCATATATTCTTTGAGGGTCCTGTGGGTAATACTGACCACATCCATAATATAGCTGCATTTGTGGGTTTTGGATATGCCCATTAACATATTTCAAATATAATATTACATTCTAAATACTTTGGATATTTCAGATGTGATACTGTATGTACAAGTTCTATTTTTATGTCTCAATGCCTGCGACAGCCAGAGCCGGAGGTATATTGTTTTCAGGTTGTCCATCCGTCTGTCCGTATGTACGTTACTTACGTTACTGAGATATCATGTTGTGTCATAAAACGATATCTCAGTGACGCCTTGAAGGAACTTCTTCAAATACAGGACGAACGTTCACTAGGACTCAAGGACGAACTGATTAGATTTTGGTGGTCAAAGGTCAAAGGTCAAGTTTCACACAAATGGTTCATATTTTATATGACTCTGGATAAACAGGGACCCAAGCTCAAACAAGTCTGAGTGGAGGAGGCAGACAACCATGAGGCAGTAATTCTTGTTTAATTCAGTTTTAATTAATTAATTATTTATCTTTAAATTAAATGTATGAAGAAAGCTGTCACGCTGTTTCTATACACACACTACTATGCAGTGAAATCATTACCCTCAACATTTGTCTACTGCAAAACAACTTGTTTGTTTGGCTTGCCGCTAATATAAGAGAAAAGAGAAAACTGTTCTTGTTTTCTTTCTCCTCTCAGGCAAACATCTCATACCTGCACGATATTAAACCTGCATCCAGTCCAGCTGTTAACAATCTTTAATGATACAGTTATATGATAAAGAACATCTGTTTGATTATATATTTTTGAATTTATTTTTCTGAGAGACAAAGGAGTTGTAGAAGTGATGGCTGTGTGGTGAGAACGAGCGTCAGAGGTCTTAGACAGATGGTGCATGAAGCATGTTACAGAGGGGAGGAAGCAGGAGGAGGCGGGAACACGAAGAGAATTATGGAGAGAAGGACATGGCAGAGGAGATGCTCACCAGGCGCGAGGGAGAAGGGAACAGTATAAAGAAGACATTAGTAATCTCCCCAGTTTGTGTTAACAGAGGGGATGTGCTGGTTCTTGCACTCTCTTTTTGTGTCCGTCTATCACTATCTCTATCCTATTGACAAAGCATGTGGTGTCCTGAAAGCTGCGCCTGGGCACAAGGCCAGCCTGCTGAGCCTAAGAGGAGCACAGAGTCATTGATATGGGGGATTATCTCTTATTATGGTCATGCCTCACTTTGCACCCACCCTACCTCACATCACAGGACTGGGACTGCAGGCAACCACATGCACACACAAACACAGGGGCTTTATGCACGCTTTACCAACCAAGCCAGTGTGTGTTTGAGCTCGCAACGGCTCGAAAGCCTATCTCACACATCAGACACCCTTTCAGATAGGCCTTATCGGAAGGTAAAAGATGCCAAGTGCCGCAGAGACTCATCCCTCCTCCTCTATTTCACCCAACAGGAGGAACCATATGTGATGTTCAAGAAGTCTGACAAGCCACTGTACGGGAACGACCGCTTTGAGGGCTACTGCATAGACCTGCTGAGAGAGCTGGCCAACATCCTGGGCTTCACTTACGAGGTTCGTCTGGTGGAAGATGGGAAATACGGTGCCCAGGATGAGAACACAGGCCAGTGGAATGGGATGATCAAGGAGCTAATGGACCACGTGAGTCTCTGAACATCATTATTAAAGATGGTGCATGAATGTACCCAGCAAACAGGCAACTTACACCTTTTCTGAAAGCATCATCCCAGTTTATACAACATGGGTTCAACAGTACATTGGGAACACGGCAACATCCCAACAATGAAGACCTACAGAAAGAAACAAAAGTCAGATGATCAAATTGTAAACACAGGTTTATCCAGACTATCTAAAGCATACCTGAAAATGTCAGTGTAACCAACCCATCACTGCACAGGAAAACTGTAGCTGTGCCCCAATTCCCTTTTACACACTAACTGTAGACAGATTTGATGTAGTATGTCCACGTGTAAACGTGAGAAAATGAAGTATCCTCCAAAAGGTCAGCATTACAAACCCACCTGCACCTACACTAGTGCAAAAAGTTGATGCAGGAAGTTGGTCTCTAAACTGAAGGTAACAAGGGGGTTTGTTTACAACCTGGCAAACCCATCAGACTTTTTCTTTCAAGATCTCAGCAATTAGCTTGAGGTGTACAGTAATTACCAATGAAAATAAATTTAGCTGTAATAACATATACAGCTTTTTGAGCAAACACTGTTGAATAAAATGATAAACATAAAAAGCAGCCACCATGTCAAAGTGATGGCGAAACCAAGTGTTTTGGTTTAAAAGAAACGTGTTGTTTGCTGTCTGTTATTATTAGTCAAAAACTGTATTTAAGGTTTGTATTATCTTGAGAGAGAGTCACATCCTGTCCATATCATATCCAAACCTGATGCCATTGTTCTGTCCACTTCATCAGATTTGTTTGTCAGGTCAGTTTGTCGTAGTACTGAAGCAATTACTATTTACCAGAACTAAAGAACTAAATCTGCTTCCATGATGCTAGCATCATGACTTGTTTAAACCAAATATAATTTGCCATATCAGCATCTAATACCATTGTTTGAAAATGAAAATGAATGAAATGAAAAAGAATATGGAATAAGGAGGTAAAGGATATGAAAAAGAAAGAAGAGCAGGGAGTAACAACTAGCACTGTATGAAAGTACAGTGATGCGAGCAGAGCATAGATTCTGTCATGAGTTGATTCCCCTACAGAGCTTATTAAAACACACACAAGCACACACAATCTGCTCACAGTGTAGATCATTACACCTGACAAAGTCCCAGTTAGGATAAACTGCATGGGCAGAAAAATGGCAGCCGCTGCACGCCCAATAGTCAATATCTGACCCCATTAGAAGCAGCACCCACGAAGGGTCAAGTCTCCCTTAACTCCTCGAGACATGTCTTCTGCGTCTGCTCTTGACTAGTGCAGTGATTGGCTGTCGTGACAGTCTTTTCATGGGTGAAGGGCCCAATCCCCTGCGAAATGATGTTCAGCATGGTTTTGTCCCACTTATTGCTTAGACAGGCTTGACTTAGACAGATGGTTATTGCAGTAGACAGGGCCTCAGGAGACTGGGGAGTGTGGACTCACAGAAGAAGTTCAGTTGAGGAGGAAATGCTGAATAGTGCTGAACAAATTGGAAACATCCTGTCAAAGGAGTTTAATAAAATGGTCTTTGGCTGTCTAATGCTCAAAGTGGAGTAAACACATCCCAATGTATCTACACTTTGTAGGGTTGTGTTCACAGATGTGGGCACTGAGCTCAGTCAGTTCATCCTTCGTTTCCACTGTTCTTGACCTGGTTTGGAGCTCCGGGTATTATCAGCTATTGTCTGTTACATCACAACAAGGATGGCTCCAGAAAAACACAACAATAACAAACATTTTGATACCGCATATGTATCAACCAACACAAAATATAAAAAAAAGGAACATCATAATATTGTAAGAAAGAGAAGATAGAGGAAGTTGGTCTAGTTTTCTTTGAAGAACGTCTGTTGAAAAAACTGAGATCGCATGTGTTTGTGGAGTGGAGGGCGCTCAGAGGGAGAGGAATCAGTGGTAAAAATTAAAACTGAAAGACTACTAAGTGGTTGAGGCAGTGAATTTGATTCAGAGCTGCTGACCAGCAGACCTCAGCTGAGCCCTGCCTTGGCATATGTAAGTGTATTTCATTTTTATGTAAATGTGAAAGAAAATCAATAACAATAATAGTACCACTTCTTACATTGCTACCTGAAACATAACCACCACAGTACAAAAAAATTATGTAGATGGACTGACTTTTGTCTTTTTGTGGCTTTTATCCAAAATGTCCTGGTTTGTAAAATACAGTGGAAATGCAACAAAAAACGTACTACTAAACCTCACGAGGTTCTTCAAGGCACTGAGTCATTTCTTTTAGTGGGAAAGGATGACAGGCATTCCCTAACCTTAACCCTAAATCAAAGACAAAACCCTGGTCAATGCATTATGCCAATACAACAGATAATTACATTTCATCAATATATTCAACTCCTAAAGCCAGAATAACTACAAATAGCATAATCTCTGATCCATTTGAACTTAGACGAGGGACACCTCAGGGGTGCCCTTTGAGTCCTATGCTCTTTGTTTTGTCATTAGAACCTTTGGCCATACTGATTAGAGAAAACCACAATATTAAAGGAATTGCAGCTCCAGTAACAGACATGAAAATAAGCCTTTTTGCAGATGATATCCTCCTCACGTTATCAGATCCTCCCACATCCCTTAAACATACTGTTGAGACTGAGGGAGTTTGGAGCTATATCAGGATATAAAATTTATTGGGATAAATCTGAGACTTTACCTTTAAATGCTTGCTGCCATAAAGTACATATTGCTAATTTGCCATTTAAACGGTCCCCTGATGGGATGCAATATCTCTGCGTAACTCTGAAATTTGAAAAAGCTCATAAATAATATAAAAAATGATATTAATAGGTGGAAATCTCTCCCTTTAACTATTTGGGGTATAATAGGCAGTTTAAAAATGATTGTGTTACTTTCCTCATGGCAGCTACTCCCCTTCCTTTGGATAATGAAAACTCAAAGAGGTTGACACAATATTCAGAGAATTCATATGGAACAACAAAACTCAGAGGGTTAGTCGCAAAAACTCATATGTGGGCAGGGAAAAGGGAGGTCTAGGCCTTCCAAATGTGTATAAGTACTATATCACATTTAACTCTAGATATTCTTTGAAATGGGGTTGTGGCTTTAATTCAAAAGATATAAGATGGGAAAATATGGAACAGGAAGCTTTAGACATGTTAAAAGACAAGGTCACATTGCATGGGATGTGGTATGGTCCCTTATGTAAGAACACTGATAACCCTTAACTCTCCCAGTGTTACATTATGGAACACCTATAGATTTATGTTGAATGGCAGGCCAATCAGAAATGATGACTGGGAATCCAGACTTATTAGAACTTTATAAACCAACATGACAAAAAATTGAAAACATTTGCTCAGCTACACATGGTGTTGAAAAGAAAGACTTTTTAAAATATATGCAAATAAGATCACAACTGACCAGATATCTAGGGAGAGCTGTAGTCATACCCAAGTTGACGGATACTGAGTCCAAACTAGAATTAATGGATTGGATTAATGGATCAATTGCATTGAAATTATATAAATTGAACAAAGCATCAGGAGAAAATTGGAATGCAGTTCAAAGAAATTGGGAAACCAACTTAAGGATATCCTTTGAAAGTGAAAAATGGGATCATGTATGGAAAACACTACAAAGCATCTAAATCAATGAAAAATAAAATGATAAATTATAATTTTGTGCACAGAACATATTTTACTCCTGCTTGATTACATAAGATGGATGTGTCTGATTCTGTTGATTCTTTGTTGGCATTGCAGACAAGATAAAGGTAGTTTTTACCATATGATGTGGGCTTGTGTTAACGTTAAGACCTTCTGGGAAAATGTTACACAATCCCTGGGAAAGATCGTTGGCTATACTGTTCACTGTGATCCTGCAATGTGCCTTCTGAAATACACTGGTGAAGGAACACAACAAACAAATTTTAACAACTGGATGCATGACAGCTAAAAGACTGATAGCAACAAACTGGAAGAACGCAGATCAACTGAAAGAGGGACTGGGGCTTCAAACTTTCCTAGAGACAATTTCCATGGAGGGAGCTGCGTCTAACCTCTCTGAAGTTTATAATGAGGAGCAATAATTGTGGAAGGTCATAATGGACATTGTTCACAAAATACCAATCTTCCTTAGAATCCTTAGTCATACTCCCAAAGTAACATAAACCACCTATTTCCTTCATGTACTTTATGTATTGCTGTGTTGTACAGATGGCTTGAACTAGATTTATGTTCAGCCCATTCTCTAGACCGTTTTTTTTCTTTTCTTTTCTTTTCTTTTCTTTCTCTTGTATAAGTATCTGCATCAGTATTTAAGTAAAAAGCACCATCTCATTTTTTCTATTTAAAAAAAAAAACAAAAACAATAAAAGATCAAGCATTAAGAAAAAACACAAAACCCTGGTCTTGTGAAGCTGGTCTGATACTATACGCATTCTTATTGACCACCTACAGTGTCGATTTCAGAAGTATCTCCAGGCTGTCAAATGAGTTATTAGTTAATTAATTATTGATACATTAGCTATTTCCAGTCTCACCGGGATTTACTGTATCACTAAAAGCACACTGAGTCATTGTACCATGGATGATTAAAGGGAAACACACCAGCTGCAGAAGTCACGGTACATGTACCCAGAATGCAGCAGATGATGTAGATGATGTTGTCACTATATCACTGAGAGTATGCTACGCCATTGCACCATTGAATGCCAAAGCATCATGTTAGGCCTTTTGCAATCATTGTACTTGACTGTTTCACATACTACACATAATGAAGAATATTGTGGCCCAGACTTTGTCCTAATAATCAAAAGCTAGATCATAGAAAGAAACCAAAATGAATTGTAGTCATATTGTTCATTCCCTCTTACAGTCCAGAAACTGTAGATCAGGTCGATTAGTACAGTAAAGGTATGTTCTTTTTGTGTTGGTCCCGCATGTCTCCATAACTCCCATCACTCTCCACATAGAGTGCGAGCCTACAGCTCACAGCCATCCTAACAAATGGAGAAAGCAGCTAAAGAAAATAAATGGCTGCTGTGATTTAGGCTCCAGAGAGAAAAAGGGGAGTTTAGTATTGAGAGTGTACTTGATGGGTGCAGAGAGAAAGAGGGCTTTAAATTTTTTGCTAAGTGCCTCAGGACAGACTCTGTAGTGTGTAAAGATCCTGTTTTCTTAATTTGATTGCCTCTAAATGCTTCCTCTTCTCCTGACTTATGGCCTATCCTTCTTTCCTTTTATGTTTCATGTTGACAGAG
Source organism: Seriola lalandi dorsalis (assembly GCF_002814215.2). NCBI lineage: Eukaryota > Metazoa > Chordata > Actinopteri > Carangiformes > Carangidae > Seriola > Seriola lalandi. Next base: position 151,177 of record NW_019525104.1, on the reverse strand, counting down.
AGCTGATCTGGCAGTGGCTCCCCTCGCCATCACATACGTGCGCGAGAAGGTTATTGACTTCTCCAAGCCCTTCATGACGCTGGGTATAAGTATACTGTACCGCAAGCCCAACGGGACCAACCCTGGGGTCTTCTCCTTCCTCAACCCCCTCTCGCCTGATATCTGGATGTATATTCTGCTGGCTTACTTGGGTGTCAGTTGTGTGCTGTTTGTCATAGCCAGGTAACATGTCACTTCCAGTGATCACAGCTTCACACACAGTCAGACACACGCTTAATGGCCTTTGCTCAGCCTCACCCATCTGACTAACAACAGGCTAATCTCTGTAATTACTGGATCTACATCCTGAGCACACTGGCTCATAGTGAAGGCTTACCATTCAGTGACAGTGCTGACACTAATCAGTGGTCATGTATCAACGCTCAGACTCAATGTCATCGTCTTCTAATATGTTTAATGCAGTTTAACCATGAAGGATCACATGGATATTTGCCTGTTTCCACCCTCAGATATTGATAAAGAATTAACATTTGCTTGGAGAGTATATCTTGTTTCTAGGTTACTCCTGGCCTGCTTCCACCCAGATTGGTATTAGTAAAGAAAAAACCTCCATAGATGCAGACATACACGGGAATAGAGCGTAGACAGACAAGCTGCAGACCAATCAGCCGTTTCAGGGTTGTATGTATCTGAAGGTTGTGCACTCATATGTGTATGAAAGTGTTTGTGTGTGGGATATGTTGAGCTCAATGTGAACGGCTGCTGCCCCTCCCCCACCCCACCCCCCCCACTGTCCCCAGTGTCTCAGAGTTCATGCTGTCTTTTCTTTTCTCTTTTTCCCTTCACCTTGTCTCAAACACGACTTTGATTCAGAGATGTGATTGATCACTTTAATTCTGCTTATTCTGATCCACACATTCCAGTTCGTATGAGACACTATCCCCAGAGCAGACATGTCGGAGAAGTTGAATCTGATTCCAGTCCCTGTCACCTTTGCTTTGGATGACATCATGACTCCCCTTCTCTGGGGTCCATGACAGCTGAGATTCCATGAAGATATATTCACATATATCTGTTCAGACTGCTTTGTGCAGAAAGGTCTTTCCCTGAAACCTTATTTTCTGTAGTTGCTTTGGATTGCTTTTCTCACTCTAGAAGGACTGCATCAAAGTTCTCTTATAAGTGGGGCTACGACCTGCAATTTCAGGTCTCTCACTGCAGTTAATCGGTGCCACCCAAGTTCAAATGACATTGCACTTGTTCAAAGAAACTCAACTCAACAAAGGAGGGAGTGCTGCCGAGTTTAAATACATTGCTCCAAACATGCTCGCTGTGAAAATGTCTGGAGACGTACAGGGTTCCAGGATTCATTCAGAGTTGTAGAAATTATGTTTTTATTTATTTATTTATTTAGGCCGGATTGTTTGGAAATGAAATTGTCCACAGAAAAGAGTTGGAATCGCACAGTATATAAGGGCTAGTTTAAGTTGGTGGATGCAGTCATTCTGTGGAGGGTTAGTCTGGATGGAGGATTGTAGACCCCATGGAACTCCTACTGTACCTGCTTCTAGCTTCTGCTTCTTTGACCTAAGCAAACCCTGCTGCATAGACAGGAAGGTGTTGTGTATTTATCTTTAATAGATACAAGCCGCTCAGTACTATGTGACTTTGTTTTGTGTCCATCACAGTGTAGTTAGGTTGTGCAGCTTCGGCTGGTGAAATGATACAACACACTGTCTGTGCCGGTTGTCTTTTCCTTCCTCCGTTGTCTTTATTCAGACAAATCCTTCCAGCTGTTGAAACTAGGCCCATACTTTCTGAAGGCTCACTCACTTGATCTAGTGGCTCTTTTATTGTGGCGGCTGTTTGAAGCATGGTGAAGAAAAAAAGAGAGAGAAAGGTTTGTGTTGACTCTAAAACTTTTGGGAGACATCGGCTCCGTTGCAGCCATGACCTGACAGTTTTACCGTGAACACACTTGTTTTCCGATGTTACTGGCGATATGATCACACAAGAGAATAAAAAGCAGCAACTGTCATCTAAGTTGGCTCAGAATATGCACCTATCTGTATTTAATATCACAATATGTAAGTGTTTGGGTAAGTGTATAAAATCCCCCTTCACTCTATTCTGTCTTTTCTCCTGTACACACAGATGCATGCTGGGCTACAGGTGCATGTTTTTCCCTGTGTAGCACATAACAGTCTCACAGACTTTCCTGAAATGAGAAGTCTAAAGGCAGATTATGTATTCTGAACAGAACCTGTGGAGATTACGTCTCCCCCCTGTTAAAGGATTATGTACCAATAACATTTTTACATGTCAGGTATCTTCTGACTCTCCCTGTGGTATGGAGCCATGGAGATATTTGGTTTGATGTTTTTTTGCACGATAAATTAGATGGGGAATTTAGTTTATCATGCTCACCACAGAAATTCAAAAGGCACAAATCGAAAGGCACAGAGAGCAACTTCAACAGTTTTCATTTAAACCACCTTCTACCCAAGAAATGGTCCCTATGTAAACTGGATATAATAATAACAAATCTTAGTCATGGCTAAATATAACAAGGGCTAAATGAGTGAAGTCACCATAGGACCAGGTCAAAGTGAAAACTTATGGTTCTGATCATACAAAAAAAAAATGAAAATGTTTTTTTGTCTTAGGATGGATCGTTGTTTATGGTTGAGTGTTCAATCAGGACAGCAAATATATGATAAGATAACACTTTCCGCCAACATTTAAATATGAAGTTACAACAGTGTTTATAAGCAGTGAAAGAAACGTGGTATTTATCTGTAAGATTTTAATTTTTTGTTTGCTTGGTGGTTTTTGTTTTTTGTTTATTTTCTGCAGCAAGTCTCCAAAACTAAATAACAAAATATGTAATTTTCCATTGCCACTAAAATTAATCTGAAGCTCCTATGGCAGGAAAAGTGTTTTCTAAACCCTTGCAAATCACAGAAATGTCCAAAACAAATAGACCCAGTGATTTAATCCGGTAGAAACACTGAATAAAAGTAGTTTCGCATTTAAATCCGACGCTGTTCCGTGGACACAGGATTTGTTGGAGCGGCTGGGAGCCGAGCTGCAGCTAACGTTTGCTTGACTTGTTTGTCTATGAACCAGACGTTCATCAGGTTCCTCCTACAGAGGTGTCCTCCTCCACAAACAAATGGACCCGGTGATTAAATATTTGAACTCCTACTGGACTGAAGCTTTAGTGACGTTCCTCACTTGTAAGTCGCTTTGGATAAAAGCATCTGTAAATGAGGAAATGTAATATAATGTTATGTAAATCCGGTATGTGTATATATACCAAGATCTAATAAGTGTATCATAAAATGTGTCTTAAAACTTGATAAAAAGTAAATTTTGAGCTTCAGGCAGACCCAATGAAAAGAACCGGTACCTTGATTGAAATTACGATTTGTCTTGGTTTGAAAATTGGGATAATGTGAGTTCACAAATCAACTAAATACGTGGAAAAGTTACGTTTTATATGATTGTTTTCAGGCATTTGCATAAAACAATATAATTGTAATAATATTAATAACAATAATAATAATAATGATACTAATAATCAAATCTCCTTGTTTGTCCAACGTCGTCCACTGAATCCTTTCATGGTGGAGAAGTGTTTTCTCTCACGTCCTGTTCACGTCGTTTGTATGTGGAATAATCAACACTCATTTCACAAAAGTTTGTGAGACCAAACTGTGTAGCTCGTAAATTCGACAGACAAGACCTAATACTACAAGGTTTAATTCCACTGTGCATTTATATGTATATATATGTATATATATATATATATATATTTTATGTGTGTGTGTGTGTATATATATATATATACATATGTGTGTATGTACACATTACACATTTTATCTATGTATGCTTGTGTTTGTGTGACTGACTGCATGAGTGATAGACTGACAGACTGGACACGAGGACTGACACACACAGTGCTAGAGTTAGAGCAGCAGTGTGGAGGTCTATTCACCACTCTATTCTATGGGTGCAGAGTTGAAACCACATGATTACTGTGTTGCACTGCCACCTGCCTTGATATCTCCAGTTACTGATGTTAATGTTATGTAATGACTGATATTGTTTTTATGTTCACTCTAATGGCAACAACAGCACTGCCGGTGCTTCTGGCGCAGGTGATGAAGCTGCTGAAAACCACCCTCTATAGTACATCACACATAAAGCCTGTGCATTATCACCTGCTTACACTTTGGAGAATCCAATTCCCTACATCATCCGCATGAAGTGAATTATCAAGTGACAAGTGAGAAGCGGAGGCAAAGCTTTGACTAATCGATCAGAACGTAAATAATTATAACTCATGATATTTACATCTAATTCTCTCTTGTCTTGCTGAATTAGACTATTTCTCTGTGTGCAAAGTCTTTCTTCCCTCACATCAAAGTGTAATCTGCCTGTCATCGGTCTTTGGACGATGTGCTCATATTAAAAGCACAGCCCCAGTTCTCTTCTGAATCCGTTGCAGTATTCTCAGTAGGAAGTTCTGAATAAGAACATTTACAGTTTTCCTCAAAATCTCAGATTCTGAAACTCAAGACGTGGTTAACAATTGCAATTACATTTGGGCTTTAAAAGAAATAACTGTGAAAATAGATACATTCCAAAAATAAGTTGATGTGAGGTTTTTCAAAATGTGTCATTATATTAGAGTTGGAGGATGATGATATTTGATGAAAATATAGTGTCAGTCCAATGGGAAATACAGTCACACCTGTGTAGATAGTGCCATGTACAATGTGCCAGAGCTGACACACCCCACTGTTGTATGTACTGGTGAAACGTTAAAGTCACCGATAAGCCAATGTACAACACATTATTAAGCCTGAACTTATCATTATTGTTGAGCATTTTCCAAGCCGCACCTTTGTGTTGTATGTTTTTAAATCTCTATGACCAATCAGGGAGTAGCGCAGCTTTCATTCTGCACCTGTGGTTTATCTTATTCCTGCACGTTCCAAGTGTCCTCTGAGTGAAATTACTGGAAACCACTGGTTTCCTCAGGTAAAAACCAATGAACAGCAAAGCAAGACAAGTTTATTTTCTATAGAATATTTCACACATAAAGGAAGCAGAGAAATACAACGGGAAATAAAACATAAATTAAAAGGGCATAAATGATTTTAAAAGAAATTAAGAAGAGATTCACAGAAAAGTAAAGGTGTAAGTGTGCAACAAACTAATTTGACTTGATTTACAAGTCATCAGATTTGGTCTCATATCTTGTGAACATTTCTCCAGCTCTGTGTTGCATAGGAACTAAATGCTGCTTTTCTATGTTTAATTTGGATGAACAAACTTCACTTTTCCTGCATCTTTGTTCACACTGTCTGAATGATTTTTTTTGCTGTGACCTGTTCAAAGAAAATACTACTACTACTACTACTACTAATAATAATAATAATCATAATCATAATGATAATCTTTATTTATAGAGCACTTTTCTAAACCCATGATTCAAAGAGTACAGTAAAAGTGTTTCACTATTAATGCAAATAAACTAAAGGTAGTGTCACCAGCAAGAGGGCGATCAGTAAAAACCCATAAAACCAAAGAGAATAAAATGTTTTCAATAGAAGGAAAAGTAGTAAATATGATTAAGTAAAAAGAAGTGAAGCGCTACAATAAAAGTTTGTTTTGAGAAGAGATTTAAGAGGTCAGTGATTCTGCTGAGCTGATCTCCTCAGGCGGCTCGTTCCACAGTTTCAGGCTCTGACTGTGAAACCTCTGGCACCTCTGGCTTTTAGCTTCGCCTCAGGAACAACTAACAGACCTCTGCCCGAGGAGCTCAGGCCAAAGGCTGGTTCATATGCTGTTCAGAGGTCAGATATACAGCTCGGAGAGAGGCTGTGAAGAGCTTTAAAAGTCAATAATAGTGTAGGATGTGTAAAAAACTGTTACATAAATAAAAATAAAAACTACAGAAGAAAGAAAAAAGTAAAACATGCTTCGGAAAATGATCATCCGAAGAATGTGTTCCTTTATTAGATGCTGCAGAATCTATCTTCAGTTCATGTGTGGACATATAAAGTCAATCATCCTGTGGCAGAGCAGCTGTGTTGATTCATCTCCCCTGACATTGGTGTTATCATGTGTCTAATCGCTGGAGTTTTCTGCAGGATGACACTGCCCTTGTGGGAAGATAAACACCTCACATTGTTTCTGCACTGCTGCTGAAATCCTCGCTTTTTTTGTCCGAGCTTATCTCTGCACTGACCTTGCTCAAAGTTTCTCTCTCTGGAGCGCAGATGACCTGAGATAATGTAAGGGCAATGTAATTGGATCAGAATGACAGCAGAAAGGCCAAGCAGTGCTACAGTGAGAGACAGGTTAAGCTGTGTTGTCTTCTGTAAACGCCCCTGGTTTAGGATTCCCTGACCCAACCAGTAGCAGGCCAGCCAGCCAGCCACTCCCATAACCCAGCACAGCACCGATGACAACTTCGCTCATCCATGTTCACGGTGAATGGTAATTGGCTATTCACACATGATTGGAGGAAACATATTCAGAGACCTCTGTGCAGGGGATTGGGTCACATAGTCACACACACCACAGCAAGGTTGCAGTTCAGCTGAACTCAATTTGGCATTACAAATTGACAAGCAAGCAAATGTGGGCCAAATTGAGTGAGTGAGCACATGGATTGATTTAAGGCCAAGGATTCTCTCAAAGCAGAAACCAGGGGACATTGAGAGGTCCTTGAGCTACACTGCTCAATATCCTCCTGAGTATTGTAGGGGTGAAAAGGAATGCCGCTGCTATCCACATTATAAGCAAAGCCCATTAGTCAATGACAAGGTACAGTTATGATGGTGTCAGTTTATCGATATAGCCACACATCTTCATATAGACTCGTATATTGCAGTATATAACACAATACTACTGTGTAGTACACATGAATGGATCAGAATGGGTGTAGCAGCTTCATGGGGATTGTCCTCCATGCAGATGTCACATCCACTCGAGGTTATCATTCTTGACTTCCAGCACTGCTACAAGTCTACATTATGCAGTGCAATTTGATTAGCCAAATCATGCCCCCCCCCCACACACACACACACACACACACACACACACACACACACACACACACACACTCCAGCACCACCCAAATCAGGTCAGGATGCTTAATTGTAGACCAATCAACCTTTACTAATGTAATGTCACTTTTAACATGAGTAAATGAAAAATGCCTCTGCTTGAGGAGTGTGCTGAGTGTGGAGGAGTGCCACGGCTAGCATGGGCATGATGGGAATGAACCATTTGATCTGCTGAATATTAATGCTTCACCGAGATTATAAGGATTATTAGTTCTTTTCTCATCTGACAATGGAGTTATTTTCAGACCCCATCGATTAAATTACTGAGGGAATTGCCTTTGATATGAGCACGCCCACATGAGAAGCCGCTTTTGCAATATGAGTGGTGTTAATTTTAGACACCCCCCCCCCAATGTATTGTATTATTATTAAAATCGAAAATCACACAAGAGATATTCAGACAAGTAGTCTTTTGAGCCTTTATTTTGACTGTATAAATCAGCGTCTTATAGTAATTCATGTAATAAACTCTTAATTTACTAATTCAGTCAGAAGCATAACAATCTGAGCTAGGAACATGAAGGGAAAACAATGCTTATTGATTATTATTCTCTCATTCTGTATGACTAATTAAACTGTGTTTTCTCTCCTTGTCTCCCCAGGTAGGATGACCGCTCTCGGTCTCTCTTATAGTGCACTCTTGTTTCTTGATGCGGCTGCAGTAAAATTATATGTGTGTATGTGTTTGTTCTCTGTTAATCGTCACAGGTTTAGTCCCTACGAGTGGTATAACCCCCACCCCTGCAACCCCGAGTCGGATGTAGTGGAAAACAATTTCACCCTGCTAAATAGTTTCTGGTTCGGAGTTGGAGCTCTCATGCAGCAAGGTAGACGCCTCTGCCTGCCACTTTTTCTAGTACAAGTCCCACTTTTTGCTGGGGTCAACTTGCTCTTTGACCATGACCATGCATGGGGGCCTCTGTGCATGTAGCTAGATGCTTCACTGGTTTTGTCCAGCAGAATGGACCAGGTGGGATTTGAGTGATGTGATCAGTGAATGGGGATGGTGCTCCCGCATGTTCTCCTTATCCCTGCCCCCTAACTCCTTCCTCCCTTTCCCCACCAATTCACAGCCATTTGAACAGGTAAGTGTACCCACACAGAGTACCTGAGATGAATCAGATGGGTGAATGAGCAGCTTACCCTGCCTGTTTGGTTTTACTTCCTTCTGCCAAACCGATGCCATATCTTCTCAACTAGTTGGCATCTTTAGATGGAGAAAAAAAAGAGCAACCAAAGAAAACCAAAAAAAAAAAACAAATAAAAAATCTTGGAATGGCTTCTATCATTTACATTGCCTGTCACAATGGGAGATATGTTGCATTTTTTAAATAAGCATTTATTCCGAGCAACTGACAATATAGCAGGTAGTGATGATTGTAGGGCCTGGAAAGCATGGTTTATACTGTATGTCTGTCTTGCATCTGAACAATGGATTGGAGCCAGCGCTGCTACAGTCAAAGCTTCTTTAAAGGGTCAGTTCACCTGAAACTTAAAAAATAAATCTCTGTTACCTCGCGTTGTCTCTACCCATGCAGATAGTTACTGTATCTAGGTTTTCAATATAATATTAAAACAATGAGAAAGGAATCTGATTTGTGGTGCTCACAACCACAAAGGAACATTGAAATTTAGATACCACTGAATTTATAGCACTGACATATTTTACTATGAAAAATATCTATTTGAATTCATGTATTTTGATTTATTATTATTGATTAAATTCCCAGGAGGTCATTTCACATGGTGCAATTTCAAAACCTCAATTTTAAGAGTATCTATTAAAATTCATGAATTCTGATATAAAAATGAAATGTGATATATCAAAATAAATAAATAAATATAATGTATTTAAGTTGTTCAAAGTCAATCTGTCCAATTCTTATCAAAAAATGCAGGTCAGAGCTTTTTTCAAGAGCTGCCAACTATATATCATGGTATTTCTCAGTGACTGAATACAGTATACTCCACCTGCTGATGGCACATGATGGCAAGTGAGCAACTCCATGAAATGTGGTTGAAAGTGCCAGATCTAGTAAGTGGACTTTGAGTTATTTTTATTATTACAGTGTTTTTATTTTTACGCTTCCATTTCCTTTCTAAACTTGACAAAAAAGGAAAAAAATGAATGCCATGTAGATTACATTAAAAAAATCATTATCAAAATCTCTTTTCAGAAACAGTTTTCCAGGTGCTGTGGATAATCAGAATCAGAACACGCGTCTTCTTTGGGGTGAAATCTCATAAATTGGCACCGGTCTCCAGATCTGGACAAATATAAACTGGAATGTCTGAATGACTAGGTACCGCTAGAGATAAAGGACAAAATATGTTTTTGGGTAAAGTGACCCTTGAGTCCAGACCTCTCAGTCTTTCCTAGGATTTAGTAGCTGATAACTTATCTCTTGTTGGCTGGCTGCATGTTATGACTTATTTTTAATGCATGCTTACTAATATCCCTAAATTACTGTTACTACCAAGTTACTAACTTTTTTCCACGGATTTTTATTTATCTGACACCTAAAATAGAGATATTATTTAAATTATCTGAGAACTTGTTAAACTGTAATGTCGCCCATGACAAAAACCACCCAAAAGATTCTATTAACACTGAGTATAAACCTGTTTCTAATGAACAAGGATATGGTCAAGATTCGTGTGAATGTCTTTAGCTATTGATGCAGTCAGTGTGTTGGAGTGTTCTTTGAACATCCAGCAGAACAGATGGAGGGTTGACCAGTTGAGAAGATGTGGTTGAGGGCCAGAAGGCTGTGGGATTAGACTGGATGAACACACAGTGTCTGCATGGCACTGTGCTGGTCTACACTGTAGAGAGGCTCCCCTGCCTGGTGGCTTGCAGCGCCCCCCAGAAAACTGTGGGATGTGCTGTTTGGTCATGACGTTACCTTGGGTACATGACAGTCAGCCCCAACCAGGCTCTGTTTGGGTTCCGCTCGCTTCTCTGAGTGGGTCGTCCCTCTTTTCTGTTCTGGTTTCTGAGGTGGATCACGATCAGAAGCTCTGATTAACATGGTAACACGTCTCACTTTTAAACAAACCTGCACTCGATAGCTTGCCATGGGACCGACACAGGACAAGCAGAATTCACTGCTGACAGTACTGATGAATACACCATGTGTTTGTGTTCATGTCTGTTTCCTTGATTTCTGTTCTTGGTTGTGGTTTGATGAATGGACAAAGTGGGTGGCGAGTGGCCGTCCTGGTTGACTTTTCTGCCGTCACTGAGCCAGACAGTGTTGATGGCTGGTGGCTAATGAGAGGTGAAACAGACTGTGTATTTATAACGTAGACAATAAAACCATTGTTTTATTGCTAGTAGCCTAACCCAGCCTTAGCTTTTTGAGGGTCCTCTATGACAATACCATCAAGGGGGCCCCTATGTTTAAATCGCACAAGTGCTATTTAACCTTTACTTAACCTTCAATCAATGTCTTAAGTCAACAGCTGTTGGCGGAAACGTTGGCTATGTAGCAATAGCAAAACGTACAAATAGCTCCTTTAAAACCTTGTTTTGCCTTTTTTTCTAATTGTAAATTGAGCCATTGTTAAAAATGTCCAATGTGAAGTAGCTTTCTAAGCTGTGTCATATTGAGCGCTTTACATTTCTGTTGATCATCACAGTGATGATGGTTTACACATACATGTGATAAATTAATGGTATGGGCACTATAAAAAGCCACAGCCATGTGTAAAAGTTGTGCATTATGACAGCTGCCCAACCGGTGCTGTTGGAGAACCTCAGTACAACACATGCCATAAAAGTGCATTTCTTCGCCGTTCCTCTCACCTACAGGTCGACTGAGTAGTGGAGCAGGCACAAGTATCAATATGCAAACATATGTTTAAGGCCATTTCTACATCCATTTCTGTCTAACTGTGGAACAGGAAATGGGGCTTGTGTACAATCTGATGAAAAGAATGAGTCTCCATATTCCTGCCTTCATGCATACACAGTTTTAGTGTGAATCTACACAGACTTTTAGGCTTTTGGTTTGTTTCAGATGCAATATGTGATGCACAAAAGCTGAATGCTACTTTTCCGTGTTTAGCTTTGACTGCATGAGCTGCATGTTGCCACAATTGTGGTCCTACTCTGAACAAGTGGGAGCATTAAACAGAAGAGGCCACAACATTTTTGTTTGCTCAGACACAAAGTCCTTCAAACTGGATTCAGGAACAATTTAGGAATGTACCACAAATCCCACACAGGTTTATAACTTGTCTAGTCATATGTTGTGTTTGACCATGTGGGATGCAGCACTGAGATCTAATGATATGCAGTCTGACAGTATCACAAATTACTGTATGTTAAGCAAAGCTTCTTAGCATTCACTATATGTGGTAATAGTGGGCTAACAGTTTAGCATCGTGCTCCTGCTGCTAGACAGCTCACTCAGAGAACTGCGAGAAAGAAAGAAAGTTTGATTACAACTGAGCGTGCTGACTGTGTGTCACACGAAGGGAGTGGAGCACAGAGATCTTATCCTCCTATCTCGTTGACTCTTTGTCAGCTTTCCGTCTGAGTCAGTGCGCAAAATCCCAGCTTTCAATTGCTTAAGCAGCTTGAGTAGAATAGTCCTGCTATAGGCCAGGCCCACCTCCCTTCAACTGGACAACAAACCTCACTCTCATTCTACCCATGCACATGTTCTCCTTTATGCTCTGCATAAATTCTTCATGAAACCTGAATGAAAAACAGTAAAATTAACTGAAGAGTTTGTGCACTCTACTGTGTGGAATTTGAAATAGTGAAAGTAACAAATGCTGTGCTAAGCTAAACAACTCCGTGTAGAAAGTATTTGGCTGGTCAAACCAGCGTTTGTGGCTGCAACATTTCTGAACAAAATCAATTCAGTTAATAGAAGTGCTGCAGTCAATGGAGTCACTCACAGGCACAAAGTAAATCAATGCAGATCTTAGAGCATAGTTTACGTTTTGTGGACTTCATGCTGTTGAGCATTTACTAACCAGTTTGTCAGGGCTGGTTTTTAGGGACTGGATAGCTAAAGAATCTGTGTTCAATTCGATGTATAAAACCTTGTTATATCAGAGTCTACTGTCATTGTTGTACTGGTAAAATAATGTGTTTGTTGAAGGCATTGATTACCATGAAGCCTTGTGGCAGGCCATCACACATCCTAAATACCTGTAGCTGTAGATCAACAAGAAAAGGATGCAGCATGCCTCACCTGAAATGCTGTTGTGCTTGACTAGTTGTTCCCTGCAGTGTCGCTCACTCAACTGTGTAATTGGGCTGATTATTCTGGTCTGAATCTAAAAAAAAAAAACACTTAAGGGATAACGGTTAATCTTTATTTTCCATCATGGTCTGAAAGTTGTTCTTTGCATTTATCTGCAGTATGCCACTCTCTACTCAAGCACTCTCCTGATGTCTTCCCCTGGACCAGCTCATACTAAGCAAAGCCCAACCCTTTGAAGCATGACAATCAACAATGACCAATGACCACCAGTGACAGTGACAATACAGTGCACTGCAAAAGATGCTTTGTAGACAGTTGTAAGATCACAGTCTTAAATGGTAGACATAGGGCTGTTTTTTAACAGTCCAACATGCATGGTCTAAAGCGCCTGCTTATGTAGCAGCATTTTACTCTCTTGATAATGGTCCTTAAACTGACAGTGAAGTACTGCACCACTGACTTCAGACCAGGTTTTTGTTGGTCACTTCCACAACTTTCCGCTGCCTCAAGATAACAGTCCACCACCAATGCTCCTGACCACACCTCATTTTAAGACCAACACACCTATGGGCGCCCAGATGGGCCCACGTGTATTCGCTATTTAAACAACATGGGCGCTGGACTGGAAAATGACAACTGCATCAGACACTTGCGTTGCGCTTTGCGCCAGGTGTAAGACAGAGCTATTAGTCTCGTCAGTAAACTGTGTTAAATATTTATCTGGTTTACAACCGAGGCAGTTTGGTTGGCAACCTTCTCAAAGATAAGTTGTTTCTGACTAGCTAGCATGGGGGTTAGCTAGTTGGCAATAGCTTGCCAACTACCCTGCCAAGTAGTCACTATGTCACCAAGCTAACAGAGGCACCTGTGTCACAAGAACGTACAAATGAATTTTCCTGTGCGATTTCCTGGCAGTTTTTTGTGTTACATTTTGAATTTAAAGAGAATGGAAATCTTAGCTGTGAAAGAGGCAGCTCAGTAAGGACAGACAGTCCAGGGTACACTGCAACGACTGACAACAATCACCAGGTCCAACCATGAGCCAGCCCACTCTGTCCACTCTGTGTGTCTGTGTCTGTGTCTGAGTGTGTGATCCAGGCTGCAGATGCAGAGGCCTAGCCTGGGTGCTGCCCCCTCTCCAGCCTAGTGCTGTACCAGACCTCACCCCACCTCCTCTGCTCCTCTCGTTCAGGATCTGAGCTCATGCCGAAAGCCCTCTCCACCAGAATTGTAGGAGGAATCTGGTGGTTTTTCACGCTCATCATCATCTCCTCCTACACGGCAAACCTGGCTGCCTTCCTCACTGTGGAGAGGATGGAGTCGCCCATTGACTCTGCTGACGACCTGGCCAAGCAGACCAAGATAGAATATGGGGTGGTAGAGGACGGCTCCACAATGACCTTCTTCAAGGTGAGTTACAACCTGATCTTATTAAACCAAATGCATTAGTCTTTTGTATGATCCTGGGATTTACAGGTGCATCATATGGTTTTGTCAAGGTTAAAGTTTGATACGGTTATTAGTTTGCTGCAAATAGTAAATAAGCCAAAGCTGCATGATGAGTTTTACTAGATTTATAATGCTCATTTTACACTAGAAATAAGTTTAGTTTTTTTCTCAACATGGAACAGACACTAAAACTCTAAGAAGAGGGTTATTTCCGAGAGTGATCAACCTCATGTAACCACTGAGTTAATAAAAGTATTGGCTCTAGTTTATATCATTGTATCCCACATTACATAAAACCAAAATTTCAACCTGAAAGCCACTTTAAAGAAATCGTTCTTATGTTTGCTGTACTAAACAGAAAAGAAACCTCTAATCACAGGGGTTCGAATTAAAAGAAGTCCTCAAACAACGATCAGAGGAGGGGGATTAGAGGGGAAGTCTCTAACAAAATTTTCATGTTATTTTCTCATTTCAAGGAAAATAATAAGTAATACAGTACAGTAGTACATAAGAGGGCTTTTGAAAATGAAAAAATGAAAATAATGAAATATCCTAAAAAGTGTAGCTTCAGTTTCCCTGTTAATAAACAATTTTAACACATCTTTACAACTAAACAGCTTTAAAGGGATAGTTCAGCTTTTTTGATGTGGGTTTGTGAGAGCTATAGTCATATATAGTCGGGACATTACCTGTAGTAGTTTCTGTGTGCTCCCAGTTAGAAAAGCCAACCGGGGCGCCGGCAGAGTGATGTGTTGCTGTGTGGAAAAAATGTGTTTTAGACACTTTTAAAAACACCCACCAAAGAAATTCCAATATCTGTTTAAATGTAGCTTCATGTCGAATATTTTCAGCGGTTTATCTTACCGTCAGAACAGCACTTTCCTTTGGCACTTCATTGTTTCAACCACCGAACTACCCTGTTCCTACGCACAAGCGCACCTATATAGTGCACTGTATTATGCCTCTTTCTGATTCACTCAGCCGACCTGCAGCTGTGGCGTAATACACATGCACTCCAATACAGGTGACAGTACTGAGCGCTGAGCCACTGTGTCACCATGATCAAATACTGCTGAACGTTTCTTCTACCAGTGAAAAAGCCTAGAACCATGCCGCAGTAAAAGCTCTGTCCTGCGAAGGCCTTGGATGTACTCCCCTCAGTGTACGATTATATAGAATACCTGCTGCATGTCAACGATGCTTTGCTGATCCAGCCAAGTTTGACAACTTTGATATTTCTTGACTAATTTTTTTGTTCTTAATGTGATTCGTCAATGGCACTCAGATTTGAGATGCAGCTTTTTTTTAACGCCTTTTTTCATCCATCTGTGTACTGAGCACACATGTGTTCGCAGGTACTGTTCACACACAGGGACGCGGTTGTGATTAATATGTTTGTGTGTTTTGTCTTCACACTGAAGCACGTTCAAACCAATTCATCAGAAAACTGTTGTGGTGATAGTAGCACAGTCTCTTTTTAATTTCCCCACACAAAGTAATGAAAACAACAGTCGGCGTAAGAAGCAGCATATGTGCTTTTAATCATACCGGTGATGAGGTCCCTCTGCAGCCATAATTTACAGCCTCAGGTCAGACACTTTGTCCAAATCATTTATGCATTATGGGCTGGGTTGGTATACATATACAGGATAATGCCAGTTTTTCTCACTTGTTTGGATGCACAATTGTGTGAGAATATGTTGCAAAATAGCAAAGTTCTGCTCCAAATGTTTCATACCTTCAACAAAATCCCATAAAAGTGGCTAAGAAGACTATCGTTTCATTTAAAAAAAAAAACACAATACACAAGTTCACTCTGCAATTATTTATTGGTGATGTGGAGAAATGGGAAAAATACAATTGTAGCGGACATACCTGGCCTGGCATCAGTCACAAGCCATTAAAGGAGTTCATTATAAGGACATGTAGAGTTATCGACCAACAATTGACACTTTGTGACTCTTCCAACCATCAAACTATCAGATTGATAGGAAACAGAGACAAAAGACCCTTTTCCCACAAACAGACCACGCTGATGGCATGCCAGAGAGACACAGAACCAGACCAAAGGTCAAAGGGTCAGCTCCAGAGGATCAACCAATGGACACCCGGCAACTGGAGAATATAGGCAAAATCTCCAGTTTGTAACCATAACACTTTGTCTAATGATATTTAATTGTTTCTTATATAGAAAAGTAACAACAAAAGGACTGATTATCACTAAGATGTGAATCCTGGCCTCTCTGTGCCATGCATGAACACACACACCAACCTCCCTTCCTCTGTCCCTCTGTAGATAAGAGTCATAAACTACAACCCACATTCAATCCTGGGTAGTGACCAGCAGAACTCTCTTCACAGACACAGATCTGAGGAAGAATATATAATGAAATATCTAACTATTCTGTAACTCATGAGATGATTCTATGTAATAGTTCAATCCCAAACTTCTATCCCATAGAGTGTTTGAAATGTAACATGTAGATTTTAAGACAATGTCCTTCATGTGACCATACTGTCAGCATCCTTCACACGAGGTAACACACACTACATGACATCCAGAATGTCCATACTATTATTACAGTCAAAGAACTGCTGTGTAATCCACATTTATAGACTATTAGCTTTAGGAAATGTTTATATTGTTATTTGATCAGTTAACCACTTGTATTGTGAATAATTCCAGGTTTGAAGGATGTAATATGAAATAAATGCTTGTATTACTCCTGTCTGTCATTATTAGTGCCATTGGTTAGTGCCGTTTTATGGTCATGGTGGAAGACGGATGTGTGAGTTTATAGGTAAATTCTAGAATTAAACTATTCAAAAGTTCAGTGGAAAATTACTCTTTTCTCCAAGTTGAAACACAGGAGAAGACGCCCCTGAAACGTGTGCCAGCCCCCAGGGGATAAAACAGTTGTGATCAATTAACATAGCTCTGTAGCTATGTAAACTCTTAGCTCTTAGTCACAAACTTTTGGCTCTTAGCCATTTTTGCACTTTATCATTTTGTCCCTGTTCTTTATTCTGTGTTCACCCCAAGTAACATTCTTTTTGTGAACCGCTGAGACACCGGCAGAATCTGTCACCGTGATAACGGGACATGGCCTCCAGGAGAATACACCTAGATCCCACGTGTCCAGGGTTGCCACGGCAACCACATCCACCTGGGTTCCAGCCAAGGTGTGTGTGTGTGTGTGTGTGTGTGTGTGTATATATACACAGTATATTCTCATGTATGTTTTTACCAACAGTTTCTGGTGCATTCAATTAGCACAACAAATATCTGTCATAAATGTGTGGACACACTAAATAAACCAGAAGCAAATAACTCCACAAAGTCCACAGTTACACTATATGTAAGCTAGTAGAGCCTTCATGTTACAGACCAGGTAGGTGGACTCAATTGGCAAAGACTGGAGGCAGATGGCGGTTACAAAGAGTTTTATTGTAAGAGAAGGTGCAGGGCAGATGAAGGGACAGATGATGAGGTGGATGATGGCTGGAGGAGTGTGATAGGCAGGAGAGCTGAGCCGGGCAGGGGATCTGGAAGCTGGAGGCCGGGTGAGAGTGCATGTGATCCTGGGCAGAAGAGAAACAGGCTAGAATGGGTATACGGCAGACTGAATGGAGACAACTAGAATAGGTTTTCAGGAGCTGGAGACGGAACTAACTCGGTAGCTGAGTCCACAATCCAGCGCTGACTGACGCAGGGAGCTTAAGTAGGCTGAGGCAGCAGACAGCAATCAGCGACACCTGGGCACTCCAGCACAGCCGACCGGCATCAGCAATTGCAACCTGCACAGAGAGGGGGAGAGGACTAGGAGGCAGAGGGCATGACAGTACCCCCTCCCGTACAGGGAACTGGTCAGGGTGGAGACGACGGAAGTCCCTAATGAGGGACGGGTCCAGGATGTCCCGCCGGGGAACCCAACAGCGCTCCTCAGGGCGAAAACCCTCCCAGTCCACCAGGTAGCGGAAGCCACGCCCCATGCGGCGAACGTCCAAGATGCACCGCACCGTGTAGAAGGGACCCCCGTCCACCATCCGGGGAGGGGGGTGGGAAGCCGCAAGAGGAGAGAGAGGACAGGAACGGACAGGCTTCAACAGAGAAACATGAAACGTGGGGTGGACCCTACTTCAGACGAACAGCACAAGGATTAACAACAGTCTCAATTTCAAAGGGTCCCACATACCGAGCTTCCTGGACTCCACTTGGAGAGGCAAGTCCTTAGATAGCAGCCATACCTTCTGTCAAGGGGCATAACTGGGAGCAGGGGAACGACGGCGGTTTGCCTGGGCCTGGGTCCTGGACGAAGCTCGCAGCAGAGCAGCATGGGCACGCCTCCAAGTGCCACGGCAGCGGCGCATGTGGGCCTGAACAGAGGGGACCGCAATCTCCTCCTCCTGATCTGGGAACAGAGGGGGTTCATAGCCGAGAGAACAGAGAAACGGGGACATACCAGAGGACTTGTAGGGGAGTGTGTTGTGGGCGTACTCCACCCAGGGAAGCTTAGCACTCCATGTCGAAGGTTCAGCTGCAGAGACGCAGCGGAGCGCAGCCTCCATCTCCTGATTGGCCCGTTCTGTCTGGCCGTTGGTCTACGGATGGTAACCAGAGGACAAGCTAGCAGTTGCCCCAATGGTCTGACAGAAAGCCTTCCAGACCTGAGAGGTAAATTGTGGATCCCTGTCGGACACAATATCTGTGGGCATACCATGGACACGGAACACATGTTGCACCAACAAACGTGCCGAGGGGAGTTTGGGCAGGGCAACAAAATGTGCAGCCTTCGAGAAACGATCAATGACAGTCAAAACAGTAGTGTTACCTCCGGATGGGGGAAGGCCGGTCACGAAGTCCAGGGCAATGTGGGACGACGGGCGACTGGGAATGGGAAGAGGACGGAGCAGACCAGAACTGGGCTTGGTAGTGGTTTTATTTCGAGCACAGACAGAACAGGCTGCCACAAACGACCGAGTGTCTGCATCCATCGTTGGCCACCAGAAGCGTCGCTTGAGGTATGAGATGGTACGACGGACCCCCGGGTGACAGGTAAGGTGGGAAGTGTTCCCATTGCAGGACCTGAGTATGAACAGAGTCTGGGACGAAGAGACAATTAGGAGGTCTGTTACCTGGATCAGGCTGTGTGGACTGGGCCTGGCGGACCTTGGCCTCTATTCCCCAAGTGAGAGCTGCTACGATGCGAGAGGAAGGCACGATGGGCTCTGGATCAGCAGGGGCCTCCTCTGCTGAAAACTGGCGAGACAGGGCGTCTGGCTTCCCATTAAGAGAACCTGGACGGTAAGTAATGGTGAAATTGAATCTCCCTAGGAAGAGGGCCCACCTTGCTTGTAGAGCATTGAGACGCTTGGCCGTCTGGATGTACGAGAGGTTTTTATGGTCTGTCCACACTATGAAGGGATGCTCCGAGCCCTCCAGCCAGTGCCGCCATTCCGCCAACGCCAGAACCACAGCCAGCAGCTCCCGGTTCCCGACATCATAGTTCCGCTCTGGGGGTTCAAGTTTATGGGAGAAAAAGGCACAGGGATGCAGCTTGTTATCACAGGGTGAGCGTTGCGAGAGGATAGCACCTACCCCGGTGTCGGACGCGTCCACCTCCACAACAAACTGCAGTGACCGGTCAGGATGGGTAAGGATGGGAGAGGAGATGAACTGGCGCTTGAGCTCTGAGAAGGCTGCCTCGGCCTCAGGAGTCCAGCGGAATGGAACAGATGGAGAGGTAAGTGCAGTAAGGGGAGATGCAATACTGCTGTAGTTCTTCACAAACCTGAGATAGAAGTTGGCAAATCCATTGAATCGTTACAGCTGCTTGCGGTTGGTGGGAGTCGGCCAGTTCGCAACAGCTGAGACCTTGCCTGGATCCATCCTGAGCTCTCCCTCTGAGATAATAAAGCTGAGAAAGGAGGTAGAGGTGGCATGAAACTCACATTTCTCGGCCTTGACAAACAGCTTGTTCTCCAGGAGGCGCTGTAGCACGGTGCGGACATGCTTCTGATGTTCTTGGAGAGAGCGAGAGTAAATCAGAATGTCATCTAAATAGACGAAAACGAACCGGCCAAGCATGTCACGGAGCACATCATTAACCAGGGCCTGGAAGACTGCTGGGGCATTAGACAAACCGAAGGGCATGACCAAATATTCAAAGTGACCTAACGGGGTGTTGAAAGCAGTCCTCCATTCATCACCCTCCTTTATGCGCACCAGATGGTAGGCGCAGGTCCAGAGTGGTGAAGATGGTTGCTCCATGAAGAGGGACAAAGGCAGAGTCAATGAGGGGCAGGGGGTACTTGTTCTTGACTGTGATGTTATTGAGTCCTCTGAAGTCAATGCACGGCCTCGAAGTGCCATCTTTCTCCCCCACAGAAAAGAATCCAGCACCTACCGGAGAGGATGAAGGGCGGATGATGCCGGATGCCAGAGACTCCTGTTTATATTTCTCCATGGTTTGCCGCTCAGAATGGGAGAGGTTGTACAGCTTGCTGGTAGGAAGCGGGGCCCCCGGCAGGAGCTCAATAGCACAGAGAAAGGGCCTGCTCCTTGCTAAAGACCCAGGCTAGGTCATGATACGCCTCTGGAACAGAAGAAAGATCAATGGGGTTCTGCAGCAGGCACAGGGACAGAGGCGGAGGTTAGAGCAGAGTGGAGACAGTGGGAATGACAATGAAGGCTCCAGGAAAGGACTTTTCCTGAGGTCCAATCAACATGAGGGTTATGGAGTTTTAACCAGGGAAACCCCAGGATCAGAGGAACATGAGGGCTGTCTATAACATAGAACCTGATTATTTTCTGGTGATTACCAGACAGATGCACAGTTATGGGAGCGGTCTTTTGGTTGATAGTGGCCAGGAGCATACCATTAAGGGCTTTGGTTTCAAGTGGGACATCAAGGGGCTCAGTCTCGATGCCCAGCTGCAGGCAAACAGCACTGTCAATAAGGCTCTCATCAGCCCCAGAGTCAATTAACGCAGTGAGCGGGAGAGACTGTCCCTGCCACAAGAGGGTGGCATCGAGCTGAGGTCGGTTTGGGGGAGAAGGGCTGACTACACGGCTCGACAGTATTTCTCCCACTACTGACGAGCCGGATCTTTTGCTGGTCGAATATGGCAGTTAGCAATGAAATGACCAGCTTGGCCACAGTACAGACAGGACTGGGTTTTAATTCTGCGGGCCTTTTCCTCAGGTGACAGATGGATGCTGTCAACTTGCATGGGCTCGGGGCTACTCAGCGTCTCCTGATGAACCTCGGGAGGATTTGGCACACCACGGCGTGGACTGGGGAAAGTGCCCTGCTCAGAGCGGTAGGTGGAGGGAATAGCAGATTCAGCATGCCACAGTGAGAGTATATCGCTAACTTTAATGGCTGATTTTATGACCTCGTCCAAGGTTGCAAACTCACCACGGAGGGCCATCTTCCTCCCAACCTCACGGTTGAGCCCGTTCTGGAAGGCGGTGATGAGCGCTGTGTCGTTCCAGCCCAACTCCACTGCTGCACTTTGGAACTGGCTCACAAACTCCCGAACAGTAAGCCATCCTTGGCGGATCCTGGATAGCTGCTGGCCCGCTTGCTGGCCCCGTACGGGGTGGTCATAGACCCGTTTTAGCTCCTGAACAAAAGCATCAGCGGACATGGCTAGGGGGGAACGTTGCTCAAAGAGGGCATTATAAAAGTTAAGAGGAGGACCCTCCAACAGGTTAACAAGGTAAGCTAATTTAGCTGCTTCACTGGCATAACGACTGGGCTGAGCATTGAAGGTTGAATGGCATTGAGTGAGAAATTGATGACATGAGTTGGGATTACCTGAGTATTTTGCTGGAGGGGGAATACGAGGCTCCGGGCCAGCAGAGGCATTAATTGGACCTGATGGGTTGGTTAAACGACCGTTTGTGGATTTACCCGGCTTCACTGCAGTATGAGCGGACAGAGACGCCAGAGCAAGTGGAAAGAATAAAGGTGGAGGACTGGTTCTGCTTGTGAACAATATATGGTGCAACCCCAGTCATATCACAGTGAAAGAGAAGATCTGCTGTCGGGATATTGAACTGTTGGCAGTTGGTCTTAGACCATACTATGTACCGAGGGAGTTCTCACACATCGTTGCCATTGATGTTTACATTCAACCACGAGCAGAGTCTGCAGTCGCATCTGACGTGATTTACAAGACGAGAGTACAGACCCAGCACCCTGATGCATTCATTGCAATATCGGGGGATTTTAACCATGTCACTCTCACCTCTCACTTGACTTGCTTCACCCAGTATGTTGACTGTCCCACAAGGGAAAATAACACCCTTGATCTGTTGTATGCAAATGTCAAGGAGGTCTCCACTGCGTTAGCTCTACCACCACTTGGCAGATCAAATCATAATCTGGTTTTTCTTCAGTTTTCCTACAAGCCCTGTATACTGAGGCAGGCTGCAACCACCCGCTCATTTAGGAACTGGACCCTGGAGACCAGTGAGTCTCTAAAAGATAGTTTTGAGTGCACAGATGACCTTGACAGAATGGTTGAATGTACTACAGACTACATTAACTTCTGGACACTGTCATACCAGCAAGGACTGTTCACTTCTTTCCAAACAAAAACCCCTGGATCACCAGTAATATCAAGAGCCTCCTCAACCAGAAAAAGGAGGCCTTCAGGGATGGAGACAGGGGGAAGCTCAGGTATGTGCAACATGAGCTGAAGAGGAGATTAAAGCAGGCGAAGGAAGACTACAAAAGGAAAGTAGAGAGGAAGCTGCAGCACAACAACACCAGATAGGTGTGGAAGGGCTATAAGGTCAAGAACAGCCAGGCAACATCAGGCCAATGAGTTCCACCTGTTCTACAATAGGCTCAAGAGGCTACGTCCTAGAGAGGCAACAGGCCCAGATGATGTATGTCCAAGGCTGTTAAAGGACTGTGCAGCCCAGCTGGCTGAGCCTCTCCAGAGGATCTTCAACTTAACATCATGTCTTGTTCCGGTACCTAAAGTAGAACAACCGACTGAGATAAATGACTACCGGTGGCCCTCACATCACACATCATGAAGACCCTGGAGCGTCATGAACACAAGGAGACGGGACAAGCTGGTAAAAAAAGCTGGGTCTCTGCTTGGCAGGAGTCTGGACTCACTCAGGACTGTTGTGGAGAAATGCATGCAATGTAAGATGGAGGCCATGTTGGACAATACCAACCATCCTCTCCACAACATTCTGGCAGGACAGAGAAGCAGCTACAGCAGCAAACGTCTCATCTCACTGTGCTGCAGAACAGAGAGGTTCAGGAGATCCTTTGTTCCCACTGCCATCAGGCTGTACATCACCTCAGCCAAAAGAAGTGAACTAATTTAATTACTGTTTATTATTCATTATCAACTATTGTTGTTATTATTACAAATTTGCTGCTGGATACATGAATTTCCCCTTGGGGATATATATCTATCCATCTATCTAGAAGGCTACGCCCACATCCATATATGTACGTAACCTTTAGTCGAGTCAGATAATATGCACATACATCAATATTACCATTTAAAATACAGAAATAATGACAAAATACCTTTTGTTTAGGTAATTATGGACCTGTGCTGTAAAATTAATTATATAAATGTCTGCACAGGATAATCTCTGAAAAATTGTAGCATCTCACTAATCTTCCTTGCAGGAACATTCCCTATGGACTGTCACTACAATAACACAGAATAATTGAATAAGCAAACACTCACCACAGCTGTGTCTTGCTCGTTAGCTAATAAAATCACATCTTATTAAAGACAGTGCTGTGTTTCTCACCTAATGTGTATAATGGGGTGCTAGCTGGCAGAGTTTGAGAGAGAGACAGTAGCCCTTTACATGGCTGTGGCACTGAGCTCCATGTCCCCAGGCTATACAAGCCTGACTCGTTTTGCATTAGCCATAAGCCAGATGGGAGGAACACCTCCAGCATGGTGATTAAACCAAACAGATAACGTTTATTGATATGATATGCTTGATACCTGATGAAGGAAAGAGGCAGCAATGTAAGAAGGGACGGACAAATAAGAAACTCCAGCTGCTGGCTGTACAATCCAAAGTGTTTATGATCACATGCTTAAAAAATCAGATGATGTCATGATTTTAATTCAAGTCTGTCTCTTGTGTGTGTCGTCATGGAAAAATGTGGTCCTGGAGACGACTACTGCAGCGGGAACTACCATAGAGGCGATGTTGAACACATTGAGACACAGTGGAGACTGACTGACCATCACTCAGTGTAGCATGGACACTGATGCTGCGCTGGCAGTCAGAGCTAATCAGCCATGAGAAGCTGATGTCAGAATCTCCCTCTCTACTGACATGGTGTCAGTTACTACACATATGTGGCGCTTTGAGAGACTCACTGTGTGTATGTGTTGTAGGTGAGCTTGCAACTCTACAACGAGAGGCTGTCTTGTGTGTGTGTGTCTGTGGTAGGGTGTCAGTATATAGCTATAGCATTGCTGTATGTTACAGCTAATGCTACATTTTGTCAGCCTGAATTAACTTGTTAAGCTCTGAATGTTACACAGTTACCAGCAGGTACGTTATTGCGTTTACTGCCACTGCAGAGGAACAAATATACAACGTTGTTTTCATACCGGAGTTCGTCAGGCTGGTTGATGTTACTAATACTGGTTGCTCTTTGCGTAGGGGCAAAGTAGGACAAAGGAGGGGCCAGAGAATTCAGCTGAATTGAGTTTTCATATCCAAGCAGATTAACATTAAATAACAGCACATTTTTAGCAATTTGCTCACAATGTGTGTTTTGTTAGAAATATCACCTGTATTGACATCATATGCCAACGAGGAACTTTTATGATTATGTGTACATAAGAACACACAGCCTATTGCTTAAAGTATTTCTGATATCCATGAATGATAACAGTCCATGAATGATATCAAAACAGGCACCATAAAAACAGGTCCTTATGACGTAAGATTTTTTATACTTAAAACCTTTTCACTTCTGTATTAAAGCAATAAAGTTATTGCTGTCAGTGCATCAATGCAAGCGATGCAATATAAAAATAAAGGCTCTGTAGTTCACTGACTGGCTCCTTTGGCAACATTACAAAACTTTTAATTTAAATCTGAAATGGAAATAAGGAAATGAAAAACAGCAGGAGTCAAACAATCACAACATTTTTTTTGGCTGTAATCAGTATTTTTATAATGTGGTGGTATATTTAATACTAATTTTATACTTAGTATATTATATGAGACCACAGATAATGATTCTCCTGAGCATGCATAGCTTTTAAGTGTATTTTTTTATGGCCGACTTTACTGTTGTTGCTCTCATTAGCATGTTTTCAGCCACAGCCACACAATTTTATATAGTCAGTATTTTCGTTTAGGTAGTATTTGTCCCAATTGGTTTTATGTTTTTTTTTTAAACTTATTTGTGCTTAACCTCAAAATAATATAACTCATATGTGTCTATATTCTCTTTATTATAACATTCTTATCACACGTTCTTTACATGATCTGGCCTTATAATCTCAGTGTCCTCTTACCTTATTCATATTTGAATAGTTTTTCTACCTGCAATTATCATTAAGGTTTCATTCCACCTCATGTGACACAGACACAGGAGCAGATAAAGACCTAAAAACAAATCAGTGTAATTCTGTGTCTGTGATACAGTCTCGTAACTGATCTGCTGCTGTTACAGTTGATTATTCCAGGTTGAGCTGAAAAAGCTACAAACGTGACTATGAGTGCAGAATTGGTTTACCCTTTATAGCCACTCGTGTTTACTGTCAACAGCGTCTCATAAACAGAAGTGTAAAATCTGGTGTGATAGAATTCTTCATAAATGCAAAGTCGTTGTTTGTGTTGAAAAACTCAGTTTCCCTCTGTTTTCTGGATTCTTTTTAAGGCCCTTTGAGAAGCATGTAAAACACTTTGGCAGACAGCGAGCAGTTCAAGGCTCCACACACTAAATACTGTATGCACCTCAGCTGAACCGCATCGTGTACTCATTCGGTTCGATTGAGATAAAATATGCTCAGAAACACACAGACCAAGACAGTCACCGCTACAGTAGCAAAGCCTGCAGGTACATAGACACAAACACACTCTCCCTCTCTCTCTTTCTCTCTCTCACACACATACACACACACACATAGAAAGTAACAGAAAGTATACAAAAGTAAAAAGTAGGACACCACAGTGAATGTCCATAGACTTGATACAGGAATATTAAGCTATTAAATATGAACTAACCTGCCGGCTCCTATAGAATGAACAGCATCTTAAAGTATGACTAAGGCCCAATGTGCAGATGTATAAACAGTATAAACTCTACAGCAGCTGCAGCCCACAAACATGTATTTTCAAACAGTGTAGCACACACACACAGTTGTACATTGCTAGGCAACACAGTAGTTGCTGATGTTCTCCCCTGTACAGTGCGTTACAACAGTCTGATTTGTTGTCTTATTCAGCTGTCTGAATGTCAATCTGCAAGCCTGGTGCGTCACAGAGTCCTTGACTATCTGCTCTACAATCGTTTTCAATGAAAAATATAACAAGTCCGTTCAGGCCCTGTGTCTCACTGCTGCTTAAAGTTTTCAAAGACGGAGCTGAATGAGCGTCTTGCAGTCACAACAGCAGGAAGATACAAGTTCCTGAGTGAAGGTAGAACTGACAGCTCAAGGATCCACTGCCAACAGTTCAGCATGGAGCTAGACTCAGCATGCAACGTTGCATGTGGTTTGATTTGAGTTAAAAATGTATTTGCTGGGTGGTGCACTTAATTAGTGATTAATTAAGGTAGATGCAACCTTTGTTTTTATGTTTAGGTAATGCTAATTTAATTAGTTTATTAGTTCATTTAATTATATTTCACTGTTGTACATTCTTAGTTCTGTTAACTGACTGCTCGGCCTGACCCGGACGCAAACGCACCCCTTGTACTTCCTGACACGAGCTCAGTGAATGTAAACATTTCGGGCTCTATGTCAACGAGGGCTCCATATTTTTTTTGCAGACGCTCCATCATGTTGTCACACAGTTTATCATGAATTCATCATGTGACTTTTGATTTCACTCTGTAATGATCACACTCAAAAACGTGTGCAAAAAACAACCTTGTTATGGGAATAACATGTTTCTCCCAATCTCCTTGTTCTTCCTTGCTGATGATGCTGCTCTTCCTGGAAGCAACAGTGGGAGTTAATAGGATCACAAGTGGATATTGTATCATGTTTAGAAATGAAGCCTTTGACACTGTCCTCATTAGATGAAAGACAGATTGGGTAATTTGTTCAAACATTGGAAACAAGGTTAGTTTCACTGATAAACAACCTCTTTGTTCATTTGCATGCATATTGATCGCAGTGAGGAAGTAGCATTAGAACCATAAACACTGTTTTTGGTTCTCAGTCTGCTTCAGACAATGTGCTTGTCCCACTGTCGAACAGGATCTGAGAGGCTGAGCCTGGCCAGAGGGTCTAGGAAAAGAAACTTTATCAAAGTCTAAAAGTAGTGATTTATTAATTCAGTGAATGAAATTACACCTATAAAGCAAAGTAAAAAACAAAACAAAAGAAGAAATGCCTCATCTTGGCCGAGGAAAACTAAACTCATGTCAAACACAGCTACATGGCCGCCCGTCTTTTCACTGTTCTTCTGTGTTTAATGTTTGTAACAATGAACCCCGCAGTCTTTTCTCGATGAATATCATAAAGCAAATATAGTGTTGCATCTAACATTATCATGTTAGATGAGTCTATGATCTTCAAGTCCGCTATTGGATTTGACAGAATTGGGATGATTACTGTGCACTTTTGTTTCCTGTTCCCTGAGGACCTGCTGTAGCTCAGCTTGTGTTTGATTTGTTATTTTGTTGACTCTGCATGAAAATAGGCTCCATAGCTACAGTACAGGAAGCTGTTATGTGATGTTTCAGGACTTTCTGACCCAGTCCCACTCCCTACTTGCACATCTCAGAAGTGAAGCAAATAGAACAATTAATATCTTGTTTTGGGATGAGTAGAGTGATTGTATCGCTGCCTGACGGGGCCTGCAGGGGATTTCTCTGAATCATAAGTTGAATTTAAGTTTTTGTTTGCAATTTAAATATAT
>NW_019525104.1:114431-122747 GCF_002814215.2 Seriola lalandi dorsalis | reverse complement strand
CAAGGTGTAATAATCATAAAGATGAAAATAATAATGAAATGAACAGTGTGATGAGTTGGCAATGGTGGGAGAGGATATGTTATGGCTATACACTATGGCTATACAGCTAATGATGCTACATCTATGAATTAGGTTTGATAATTAAATATTACTATATTTCGACATCAACCCAGTCATGAGCAGAGTGTTAAGACCGGCCTACTGTGAGTTGCGCTGTAGCTGAAGAGCCTCGGCTGGAACCCAGGTGGCTGTGGTTTCCGTGGTAACCCTGGAGACACGGGATCTAGGTGGATTCTCCTGGAGGCCGTGTCCCGTTATCACAGTGACGGATTCTGCGTCACTGTGATTCTGCGTCTGTGTCTCAGCGGTTCAGCTCTGGTGGAGTTTGCCAGGAGACTTTCTGTCACGGGAACTCTTGATTTCTGGTCGGCTGGACAGAACTTTTAAATAGTTTAATTCTAGAGTTTACCTATAAACTCACACATCCGTCTTCCACCATGACCATAAAACATTAAATGAAATAACATATAAACCTAATGGCACTAATAATGACAGACAGGAGTAATACAAGTGTTGCTTTCATATTACATCCTTCAAACCTGGAATTAATCATGATATAAGTGGTCAACTGATCAAACAACAATATAAACATTTCCTAATTTGAACTATTACATAGGAACATCTCATGAGTTACAGAACAGCTAGATATTTAATTTTACATTCTTCCTCAGATCTGTGTCTGTGAAGAGTGTTCTGCTGGTCACTACCCAGGATTGGAATGTGGGTTGTAGTTTATGACTATTATCTAGAGAGGAGCAGAGGAAGGGAGGTTGGTGTGTGTGTGTGTGTGTGTGTGTGTGTGTGTGTGAGTGTGTGTGTTCATGCATGGCACAGAGAGGCCAGGATTCACACCTTAGTGTTAATCAGTCCTTTTGTTATTACTTTTCTATATAAGAAACAATCAAATATCATTAGACAGAGTCTTATTGTTACAAACTGGAGATTTTGCCGAGATGTTCTCCTGCCTGGTGTCCATTGGTTGATCCTCTGTAGCTGACCCTTTGACCCTTGGTCTGGTGTCGAGAGTTTCTCTGACATGTTAAAAGCATGGTCTGGTTGTGAGAGAAGGGTCTTTTGTTACTCTTCCCACCATCAAACAGAGACAAAGTGTCAATTTTGGATCCATACCTCTGCATGTCCTTAAAATGAACTTCTTTAATGGCTTGTGACTGACGCCAGGCCACGTATGTCTGCTACAAAGGGAATAAAACACAGACCGGTTTTGACCACCTCCTCAGGGTCAGGATTGAAGAAATACATTTTAGACCTTTCTTGAGAGAGGGAGGGAGAGAGAAGTCATCGGTAACTGCTAAAGGAATTAGCAGATCTGAATCGCATGTAAACAACAGATACACCAGCAACTGGAAATAAGACAATACTCTTACTGCAGCTCAGCAATAAAATCCTGTTAAATAATAAATAATAAATATGTTAAATAAATAATAAAGGCTTTCTGTCCACTGAAACGCTAGTGGGCTTTTAATTTGAAACGATTACAGGAAGTGTTGAGTTTGTATTAACAAGTAATGCAGTAACTTTAACACAACAGACGAGAGCAACTGAAAACGAAGCTTCGTGCTAAAATACACTATGACCAACTCTACATATCAAACAGAGGGAGTTAGACATAAAGACCTGCTTCTAATGAAAGTCTGTGACGTTCTGGAGGTGAAGTAAATAAAGACTAAACTATTGTGGAGGCTGTGATCTCTCTCTCTTGCTCTCTCTCTCTCTCACACACTATAACTGTAATAAAGGCAAAAGCCTGGAAAAAATAATCTGAAAAAAGAAAGATAGTTGGTCCCTTCTAATTTCTGTCTGAGTGATCATTTCTGAACTCACAGCTCAGTCTATGTCTTTCATTTATGTGCTTGGTGATTTTGTCAGACGACAATCATGATATGACCAGACATTTGTCCGGACATGTACTAGGTTTAGACCTAGTCTTGTTCAATCTTTAACCAAGTCCATCACCTTCACTAATGTTCACCAAGTAGTTTGAGTTTCTTGAGTAAAACCATGAAAGCGTCATTAATGTTCTCTTTGTTTTGTAAGATTTCTACAAAATAGATTCTATATATGTCTGTGTTTGTGTGTGTGTGTGTGTGTGTGTGTGTGTGTGTGTGTGTGTGTGTGTTTAAACAAACTCACAACGGGAGGAAATTGTTTGATTTAAAAGAGGTTGAAATATCTGGGAACATTTTCAGGAATGGAAAAAGTGTGAGTGATGTCACACACTAGCTCTCAACACACACCCAGCGATCTGAAAACGGCATAAAACTTAAACTCTAATAGCTGTCGAAATACTGATTTAACCCAAATGAAAAGCTAAAATGAAAATTTTAGCTTGGAAGCCTGATTTTCCCTTCTGTGCTTAGCAACATGTCTTCTGTGTGACATACAACAGGCACAAACACAACAAACACTTACTTAATTTACACACCTTGTGTTGAAACGGCTGACCCGGACGCAAACACACTTGAAGGCAGTTAAGGGAAGGTACTTTAATGAGACAAAAACAGACTCGCAGGCAGAAGAGGTGGACAAATTGAGTTAAGTATACAGAAAAGCAGGGAACAGGAAAATACACTCAGGCTAAATACACACAAAGGGAACAGGGGGCTGAAGAGGGGCAGTGGGCGGAGCAGCTGGGAGTCGGGCAGACAGGCGGAGGTAGAGACGAAAACAGGACCACCCTGGCGGGCATCAGCAAGGGTGGGTCACCTCAGGAGGCAGGGCAGGAGGGTGACCAGACTGATAAAGCCTCTCTGGAGGATGACTTGGAGGCTGGTCAAGTAGACAAGATCCTTCTGGAGACCGGGGAAGCCAGCACCAGACGAGCAGGACAAGCAGACCACCGGACGGCTGAGCAGGAGGTGGTCAGCCAGAGATCTGGCTAGGCGTTGGCAAAGACGGCCATATGATGATCTCGGCGGTCAGGCAGTGTATCAACAGGAACTGTCGACAGGAAATCTGGAGCTTGTGTCAGCTGGACTGCCAACAGGATGTCAAGAGCAGATGTCGACCGGACCACTGACTGGGAAGCAGGAGCATGCTGGACCTGCAAGGACCCCGAAGCAGGAACAGACGGGACATTGGCGGGAACGGCTAGCTGACTGGGGTGCTGGCTGGAGGTTAGCAAGCTTGAAGTAGTCGGCTTGGGTGAAGGCTGGAAGCCAGAAGGCCATTTAGCATCTAGCATTTTCCTTTCTCCCTTCACCATAACAACACACCAGGGAATATGACAGTTAAAAAAATTCATCATCAAATGAAGTGCCTGCTGGGTGCACGGTTCAGTTTGTACTGTCACAGCACAAGCAGGGAGGATACAAATGCAGACACACTCAAAGACAGGTAAATTCAGTGAAGGTACTTTAATGAGACAAAAAAAAAAGTATCCTGTAAAAGCAACAGGCAAATAACAGGAAATACACAAACTGACAAATAGAACCCAGACGCTGTGTCTCAAATCACATACCAGACTCACACTTGCTGTTATGAGAGTGTAGGTACATTCACACTGACAAGTACAGTTACATGCAGTGCATTACAAGTACCCACATGGGGAACTATAAATGGTCAAAAAATTGAGTGTAAAACGATGGACACTTCTCACCCTCAACGGTCGCCATCTTGGCTATGTAGCACATGGGGAGGAGCCGCCAGTGGATTTTCAAACTTGTGAAAATGGAAATAAAGGAAGGACACATTGTCTGTGTTGATGGTGGTGTAATTTGGATGTGCCATGAAACAGGCGGGCAAGAAGTAAGAAAGTAAAACATTCATTTTCAAGTCAAGTGAGCAAAGCAGCTGGTGGAAATTTTGGCGGCCGACAATCGTGGTCACGTGATGTCATTTCAAGTGAGTGCACATCAGCAGTGTTTTTTTTTTTTGGAACATTACCATATTGAAATTCACGCACTACACCGGTGAATGTACTGTGTACACAGTGTACTACATGTGAGTGTACTGACTGAAGAATCTGACTTGAGACTAAATACACAAGACAAGGGGAATACTAATCAGGGTAGGAGGCAATAAGAAACAGAAATAAAACAACCATACACACAAAAGAAAAGTGATTTCTAAATAAAACAGGAAACACTAAACATAGTCCAGGCAGGAAGACACAAGGATATGGAAGGTGGATTGGTCCAAAACGTCTATTTTGACGTCCATGTTTTAACCTGTCCTCGCGATTCTCCTCCTCACGAACTCTCTTTTTAAAATAATCTGTGATTTGAGACATTTCCGCCAGAAAAAAAACAAAAAAACATACACGATGGGATGTAACTTAGGGAAACTTTTCAAGAAGCTCGGGTGTAAAAGAGATAATATTTAGTTGTTTGAATCCCCACTAAATCAGGTCACCACCTCCTTCCTCAGGCAGAAAATCCAGTGCGTTCGTATTCTTCCTCTTTGGTCATTTCGGATGGCTCTGCCTGATGCATGGATTACGATACAGTGCCAATATATTGGCATAGTGGCGTACAGCCGCAATTGCAGTTACAAATCCACCAAGTACTGAGAAAACAAGTAGACCTACTGGAATTTTGTCACGAGGCGGAGGTGGTGCGAAATTTGTCATTTACATTGAAATCGATTGCTTACTGAACCCAAATACTTTCTTTCCTCCTCCTCTGCTCAAATTTTAGACGTTTTAGCGTAGAACAGTTACATATTACAAATTTAGGACGTGTAAATTTAACATCTTAACACAGACATAAAAAATTGATGTTTTGAACGAATTCTTATATAACTTATACTTTCAGTCTGAAAACATGACACATGCCATGACACAGTTTTAAGATTCACCCCAGCAGTAACAGAGGATAACTCATCCACCATGTTGATCTAACTGAGGCAGATAGTGGTGTCGTTGGCTCTTTTGTCCCCATCACCGTACATCACTCTCTGCTGCCTCCTGCCCCTCGCTGAGATCTGCAGCACAGATCTGAATACAGGACGGCATTGTAAGTAGTAACCGGCAGTTCTTGTACATACAGGGAACTGTGAGAGAAGAGATTCTTAAACAGAAGAAGGCAGATATCATCGGAGGAGGTAGAAAATTCTGATTTGACTAAAGAAAATCAATGAGACATATTCTGCAATTGACTTGTTTCCTATGATCCAGAGACACAGAATAAAGTTTGGGTATTTCATCTTTAGCTAAAATAAGTCTGTTGGATAAAAACAACATAGAACTGTGAATTTACATTTTCAAAGACATTGCTTGTGTTTTTTATGCCTCCGCACTGGCAGTCGGAGCGGGAGGTTCTCATGGACACAATATCTCAGTAACACCTTGATGGAACTTCTTCAGATTTGTCACAAACATTCACTAGGACTCAAGGATAACTGATTAGATTTTGGTGGCTAAAGGTCACTGTGATCTCACAAAAAGCTTTTTAGCCATTACGCAAGACTTCACACAGCAATTATGACAACATTTCACACGAATAGATAATATTTTATATGAGTCTGGATACACAGGGATGTAACGCAGCAATTCTAGTTTTATATGTTGTTTATAGTGGACATCAAGTCATTGTTCTTCTCTCCTCTCTGCGATCTTGCATCAAGGCAGAACTTTAGAATAAAAAAAGAATGAAATGCAATAAAATTAAAATGGGATAAAGTAAAATTGGGCTATGGAAATAGTTAGGTAATCATTTAACTTTGAATAGGTGAATAAAGGGAATAAAGCTCAGATCTATTTTACAGAGGTCTTTCCTGTCTAAGTAGACTCAGTTATCTCACCCAGGTAGTAATCAGAATATCACACAGTTATGATGAAATTAATTATGAACAAACAAAAAATATAAAACCTTCACTGCCAGGCTTTGATCCAGGGCCTCATCACAGCCTGGGAAGCCGAAGTACAAATACAACAAGTGCAACAAATTGTTAAAGAACCGCATTTTCAGTATGTGCTTTATGAGAAGAGAACAAGGTGCTTTATAATGTTTTACGGGCACTGGCCCGCTCATCTCGAGGAATTCCCATGTCCTGCTTAAAGACACTTCAACATGTGAACAGGAGGGGCCGGGGTTAAATACCATGTCTACAATCAATGGCCAACCTGCTGTATCAAACTACCACAGCTGCCAGTGTGGCTCAGGCCAGTTAACCAATCAGCACAATCAACACAAAATGAACCAATTACAGCAAAGACCTCCAGGTAGCACAACTTTTGACAAATTTTCCTGTTTACGGAAATATAAAAGCGGATTAAGTTGGTCTTTATATCCACCACAGAGGACATTGAAAAAAAGTGTCAGAGGGTAAAATTTGGTGCATGTCATTGAAAAATTGAAACAAAACAATTTTTATATTTAGGAACATCCTAAATTCATAGTTTTAAATCACTTATCCCTCTTGCTCCAATAAGAGAAGAGGTGTTTGAAAGTTTCAAAAGTCATTATGCCTATTGTGATCGACACCCCACAAATGAGATATCATTGGAAAGACCAGGATGTCCAGCTAAATAGTTATTGAAATGCAGAAGAAGATGACATGCCCCCCACAGAAGACAAAAATGCAGTAGTCGAGATGCCTAATCTCAATGTTTACCCGTTATTTTTTCCAGGATCTCGCATATGGTTTAAATGTGATCAGCTCTGGGCTCTTTGTGGAGGCTGTAGGAAGCCCACCTCAGCTCCCTGCCCGAGCAGCAATATAGGTGGTTATCTGACTCCGTGTATGCACAGCCACCGCTCTCACCTTATCAGCAGTCTGAAGCTTGCATGCTCAATCACCTGATTTGTCAAGGGTGACTCCAAAAGATTCTGATAGGCACTCCGCAAATCACCCAGTTGATCTAAAATATCGACCAGCCACAAAAAGTCATTACACACAATAATGGCGGGCAGGACCTTGAAGATGTGACTTAATTAGGTTTCAAATGGCTTCAAAAATGCCTTCAAATCCGCTCCCCTGGAGAGTTATGCAGTCTTGGATTTTTCTCAGTGATTACAGGTGTAGAAAGTGAGGCACACCGCCACTGACAATGCCGCTGCTGCTTCTAACTATGGTTGATAGCAGCAGCACAAACATCACACATGTACAGTCACACAAATTCACACCGCTGCTGCTCTTTAGCATGCTTGTCTGCTTCAGCCTGTATTTTCCTCACGCCTGATAATGATTTAGGCAGACAGAAAGCATATACCACTGCTGCAGCTGCAGAAAACCTTTGCTGAAGCAAACGATATGTTTCCCTAATGAAATTTTGAAAATAATTGAATGTAAATGGTTTTTCAGGCCTTGATGGAGCTGCATACATTGGCAGTATTTAAATGACTGATGTGAGTGCTCTGTCTGCCATTGTTTTCTTAAGTCACTGCTGAGACAAAAACTATTTGTCATTTACCTCCAACCTAGGACTTCACGTTCAGCAAAAGAAAAACAGCAGCTTTTGCAATGAATAATTATGACATAATTACATTTTTGATTTCCCTGTATCTAAGCAGATAGGATTTCTTTTCTTACTCACAATGCTGTTCCATGTCTCCTCACAGAAAACCAAGATTTCCACGTATGATAAGATGTGGGAGTTCATGAGCAGTCGCAGACACTCGGTGATGGTGAAGAACGTTGAGGAAGGGATTCACCGCGTGCTCACTTCAGACTACGCATTCCTCATGGAGTCCACCACCATCGAGTTCGTCACGCAGCGCAACTGCAACCTCACCCAGATCGGAGGCCTTATCGACTCCAAAGCCTACGGGGTCGGCACCCCAATGGGTATGTACACTACGTTTAGAATACAACTTGTTGCCTGTACATGCTCTAGATATACAGTACATCCAAAAACCAGGGGGCTACTCAGTTATTGAGGTGTGAAATCAGCTAGCTACAGTTCCAGGTGTTGCAGTGAGAGGTGCTGTAGCAGGCAGCAGCAGGACAAAGCCGGCTTCTTTGAATTGCGCTTCCTTCAAGTTCAAGCTTGAGAGTTATTTTTCAAGTGAGACAACCCTGTACATTATTCTTTCTTAAATACATGTATGCTCTGCATTCCAGGGCTCGCTGTCATTTCATAATATTTAATGAGTCTGTGCATATAAAATATCTTATTACATGACAATGACTTAGCTAATCCTCTCAAGTAATACTGTCTCCAAACATAACTAGTAAATCAGAAGATGGAACAAAAGTAAGATCCTACCTTGTTGCAAATTAAAAGCTGTGTTAACTGTATTTGGTGCGTTTATGCTGCACTGCATCCCTGAGGGTAACCTGGGGGGGGGGGGGGGG
>NW_019525104.1:97955-114411 GCF_002814215.2 Seriola lalandi dorsalis | reverse complement strand
GGGGGGGGGATACTGAGCGGGAAAAATCCTGGGGCTCCAGCAGGCAGAAGAACATTTTAATAGAACTAGAAGGATGAACAGAGAGGGAGGCTCCACAGCAGAGTGTCTTAATCCTGTTACAAACACAGTGAGAAGAAAAACTCACAAAACTAAATACCTGTGGAAGTGCAACTGACAGACATCCTTGCATGATGACCTCATGCAAAAGTCGGATCTTCATCTGTATCATATTCCTCAGCAGAGAGGGGATTGTCAAACACTTCCTGCAGCGTTAATGCCTCCTGCATCCTGGCTTTTGAACCATGTACTGTCTCAATGAATGTCAGTCTTATTGACATGAGGCTTGGAAGCACTGGCGACTTATTATTTCGTAGAATGCTTCTATGTCACAACTTGACTCTAAAGTCATGATGAAAAGGGAAAGACATGCAGGATGAAGGCAAATAATGAGAAATGTATTTATTAATTTTTATCAAAACATAAAGACAAGATAGAAAAATTGCTGATGTCATATCAATGTTTCATGTGACAGGTTGAAAGAAATGAAATCAAACATACAAGGCGAAAGACTAAGGGCTCTATCTTACACTTGGCAGAAAGTACAACACAAGTGTTGCTAGTTTCAGACTCACACAGTTGTCATTTTCCCATCCAGTGCCCATGTTGTTTAATAGAAAATACACTTACGCCCATCTGAGTCCCCACGGGTGTGTTGGTCTTAAAATGAGCTGTGTTCAGGAGCATTGTCGGTGCATTGCTATCTTGAGCCTTGAGCTGAAAGCAATTGCGAGATTGACCAACAAAAACCTGATCTTAAGTCAGTGGCGCAGTATTTCACTGCCTTTTAAGGGCCTACATAGGCATGTGCCTGTTGCGCACAGCATGTTGGGATAAATCAAGTGGAACATTAGAAAACAGCCTCAGAAGGTCAGAGCATATTTAGTGTTATAAAACAGTGCCATGCAACGCGTGACACGTGAGGCTCTGCAGAGAAGGGTTCTTTCTTACTACCTGGTAAATCCACCATAGTGTTTCCCATCTATCAACTAAAGTTGTCCACCACAGTTTCATAATGAAGCTTTAAACCAAGATTTATTCAAACTTCTCGTCATATAATATAAAAGATGTCTAACATTGTGTTTTGTTGCTTGACTGTAGAGCTGTGTACAGACGTTGATTTGTTCATCTGGCTTTTAAAGGGAATGGGACACTGTCATTGGTTTGTTAGATATTACGCCCAAAAAACATGATTAATTGACAGATTAAGTAGAACCCTTTTGAACCATGTGCCTGGAGCAGTGACTGGTTTTTCCGCAGATACCCTAAATGTATTTGTGCCACGCGCTCTAGACTATATGCTTTGGATCGTTACAATCAAATTTGAAATAAGATGTGCATAGTCACCACTTGATAATCTAATCCATATTCAAACCATGCTTGTCCTTTAAAAGAGGTGTGGTGAGGGGGGGAAGTGGATCATCCCACACTCAATGTGTCACTGGAGAATTTGTCACTTTACCCTTAATATCTAGCTTTACCCTGTTATTTATGCTGATAGTGTAATGGTTGTCAAAATCATCTTACTGTCTACTATTTGATAGTATTACATATTGCGCTCTTTATTGAAGATACATAGTGAAATATCCAACAACCAAGATGCATTTGTGACTTCACAAATGAAATGATAATATGGAGCATGCTTTATGTTCATGCTAAAATTCAGCCTGATATTTGGGATGTTTGGGAATTTTTAGATCAGCAATAGAATTCTTTAAAAATAATTTAAAAGTCTACTATGACATGTTGACATGAAAATGAAAACACTTTCACGCATTTTCTATTAGCAACTCTGGTCAAAAAATCCTAAGCATCAGCCTTCAGAAATCTCCCTCAGTACCCAGCAGCTGTATTGTCCTTACAAAATTGGTGAAATGTCCTCTGGGAGACTGAGTGTTGGCAAGGTCGTCTGCTGCTGTTTGTGTATGCTCTGCTGGTCAGCCACACAAGGTAATTTGAGTGACTGTAGCTGTGTGTGAAAACAGTGGAGGTAGGCTATATTTTCTTTGGGTGATTGCATTTCCTGACTGATGTGCTCCTTTTGAAGGTTTGCTACTGTGTGTTTGCGTGTGTGTGTGTTTGTGTGTGTGTTTGTGTGTGTGTTTGCGTGTGTGTGTGTGTGAGTGAGAGAGAGCGAGGGAGGGAGAGACAGAGTGTGTGTGTGTGTTTGCGTGTGTGTGTGTGTGTGAGAGAGAGAGAGAGAGGGAGAGACAGAGTATGTGTGTGTGTGTGTGTGTGTGTGTGTTTGTGTGTCTGCAGATATGCATTTTCCTAAGTGACTGCGTACTTGACTATAAGCACACAGCGGTGTACATTGCATATATTTTACTGATCATTTACTGGACATTTATTCATATAATACACGTGGCTTCGTGTGTGTGTGTCACTGAGAGAAAGACAGGAAGCTTACGAGGTGAAGGTAATGAAGGGAAAGTGAGTGTACCACACAGTTGTTGTCTGAACTGGAAAAAAAGGAAGGGTGTTAGCATCATTACTCCCTGGTGGCCCATTCACATGCTGTCAAGACAAGGTATTTAAATTGCTAATCCTAGCCTTTATTACCCTTTACCATATGCAGCCTGTATTCCCATATAGCCAGGACATTTAGCATATATCTAATTGACTTGAACAGAGAGTATGTGTTAGCCTGCATTAGTACCTGGGCTCTGACAGAGCTACAGCACTCACTGCTCGGCCCCTTGGCATCTGCCTCAGCTCTGTAATGGACGGACCTACTTCACCTCCCAGGTGTTAGTCATTGCTGAATCTAATGGTGTGTTTACTCCATTAAATAGCTAATGGTAAATCCTTTTAATTCTCAGGACAACACTTACACATATTAAGGACTCAGGTAGAACAGAGATCCTATATGTGTCAGGAGAAGTGAATGTGTTCTATCAATGTATGTATTCACTTCAATTAATTGAGATTTAACTGTATGACATTCAGAATATATATCTGAAAGTGCATATACATATACAGTATATATAGAATAAAAACATTGTTTGTAATCTATATCAGATACTCCATGTTATGGTACTGAAATGAGAAAGTGGTATCAAGTCATCTGTAATTATAACTGAACAAAACAAAACAGTGAAGATAAAAATATATTCCCTATTCATCATAGCAGTTTAATCTCCTGTATCTGCCCAAGCGACCATACCATGAGTGTGTGCTGGGAGCCAGGCAGGGGAGTGTCTGCCCTCCACAGTCTCAGAGTGTGAAGTTAACATTATTTTTCTTCTTTTCCTCTCTTGAAGCTGATGTTTCCGGCAGTATTTAGAATACTGGGTACAATGTAGTGGAGAGAGATGGGTCCCAAAGCTGGGACACTGTGTTTAAAAAGGTTATTCCCTTTAGTTTTTTCCTTGTTATCGTTTGCTAAATTTGTTGTTTTCTGACAGTGTGTGTATATTTCTAATATTATAGTCATTAAATGGAGTCACTGCCAGTGCTGCCATCACAGGTTTTACATGCCTACGTTGTATAGGCAGCTCCTGCAGATGACTGTATGGAGGCTATACATTATTCTTCCTCATCCCTTTTTCTTTGTCTTTCTCCCTGGGGACTATCAATCTTCATTTACCTTCATTAGGCTGCATTAATCAAATAAGGTAAAGGGGAAGTGTGTGTGCAGGCTGCTGTCCCTCCAGTCCTCTCTGCTGCTGCCTGCTGGGCTGTTTAGCTTCACCTCATAAACAGGAAGGGTCCTGAGAGAAAGAAGGTCTTATAGAATCATTAATTATAAGCATAAAATAAGAATAGCTGAAAAGACACATGAAGAGTCTTTATGTATTAGACCCCATCATGAAATTGCTACTTTTCATGCTATTTTTATGTGTATGCCCCCAATGAAGACAAAACGTTGGTGATGAAAATTTGAAGAAGACTGAGTCTTTATCTTTTATCCTAAGGTCTTAATTTGACCCAGAGCAGATTATGAGCTCATTGGACAGATCCAAAATGTGATACACTCAGCTGACTCTGATGAAGCCAGAGCTCAGCTCTTATCTTGCAGGGTTTTAACCAAACTAGACCGCATTTTGTACCTGCTGCACATTTTGGTGTTCTAACTAGTTTAATTTGTCTGACTATTACAGTAAGCAGGTCATGTGTATCTGCACTCATGAGATGGTATCAGCATCATCCATCATCATGCACAGAAACTCATCATATCATGAGTGCCAACCTAATTCAAGAACTGCTTACATACCAGAGAATTCTCTTTTTAAAAAAGTAGTAATGCTTTCTTGCTTATTCAAAATCCATAGAATGTATTCATTTAAGATACATTTATTTGCCGCTCTTTGTCTGTTCCTAGTCTTTACATGTAAAACTAGAGAGATCGCACCAGCTGTGATGCCTGTTGACATTCTGATCCATGTGTCCAAGCCATTACTTATATAATTGTGTAGTAATAACTATATTATTACATGAGAAGCAGTGCTCATGGGTCAGATCACACACATCTTCATTTTGAAAAAAAATGCCTGATCTTGTTGATGATGTAGAGGACTCACAAACTCCTGTTTCAATGATACAAATAGCATCACGGGGTTAAGAAGATGACAGTGTTGTGAGGCTTTGGGAGATACACACATTTAGGTGTTTAAATTAAATATGCATTGTAGGTTGATCTTGCTCAGATTCTGATTTGACAAATTCTTTCCTTGTGTTCCTGATGGAAATGTATTTCATTTTGATGTTCACTGATTAGTCACCGTCAGATGTCATCATATAAGAATAAAATCTGAATTATTTTAAGACAGACATATAAACACCTGGCATGGTATTCAAACCACCTCAGTGGTAGTTCCCGCTACACTAGGTGTCTCCAGGACCACATTTTGCCATGATGACACACACACACACACACACACACACACACAGACTCACAAGGTGACAACAATACCAGCCCTGCTGTCGAGGCTGGTAACAAATGTCTCGATGCAGAGAGAGAGCAGAGAGAGAGCAGAGAGAGCAGACTGCTCTTGGTAGACTAGAAAAATACAAATGTTCACAGTGTCAGGCTTTGCAGCACATTTAAATTTCCAGCTTTTTTCTTCATTGAGAGACAATGCATTAGGGATCGGTGTGCTATTACTCTGCTTTGATCTTGCAGATTGCATCTGTGTGCGTCTGGATTCAGTAGGGCCTGTCACTTCACTCTGCACTCTTTCCTCAATCGAAGGATTAAATGCCTCTTCTATGGGCACACATGCAGAGGCCTCAGACTCAGGAGACAGTTCTCACTAGATTTGATTGACGTCACCTATAGTGCACCTCACCTTGTTTATTAACACAGCAGTGTGTGTAGCACCATATTAATATTCACACATTAGCTAGCATTTTATTTCCCTATGTGGTGACATCTGATGGTGACTAATCAGTGAACATCAAAATGAAATAAATTTCACAAGGCCTAAAAAGCCTCACAACACGGTCATCTGCTCAACCCCATGATGCTATTTGTATCATTTGAAACAGGAGTCCTTTACATCATCAGCAACATCAGGCATTTTTCTTCTTTACATAATCTGGCACATGTCAACTGTCCTCTAGTGAATTATCAATGTAATGCAGGAAGTAAATGTCTCTTATTTATCAAATTCAAAATGGCTGCCACTGTGTCGTCGCACACATGACTTACCAAGCTACTCATTCAGCTAATTCTGAGAAAGTGACCAATATTTTAAGGTGAGTATTTGCTGGATTGAAGCAATTTATAATAAGTGAAAATTGCTTACTATGATTTGGAAATGTACACATCAAATATTAAATACCAGGTATTTTTATGTAATATTTCTGTAAATCTCTATATCATCATTACAGTGAATTGTATGTTTTTATATTAAGTCATACATTATTTTAATAAGTTATTGAGTTATTTGAGTTTCATGTTAAGGGTACACTTACAGTGGAACTGTGAGTATTTACCATCATTTTATAATCTTCGTCAGAACTGGTGTGAACAGCAGACAAGAGAGAGGAGAATCTTCTAATTCATATTTTTTGATAGTTTAGAGTCAAGAATGCACAAGCACAACTGACACAACACATCTGCTGAAGAGCATTACATAACATGTAGACAACTATATGCAGGAAGGTAAAGAGTAAGAAGAAAAAATATACAACAATGCAGTACCCAAGGCCAGTGTAGATAAATTATTTTA
Organism: Seriola lalandi dorsalis; assembly: GCF_002814215.2. NCBI lineage: Eukaryota > Metazoa > Chordata > Actinopteri > Carangiformes > Carangidae > Seriola > Seriola lalandi. The sequence continues at coordinate 108,178 of NW_019525104.1, read as the reverse complement.
TGTGCATTATTGTAGTATTTTTTTAAAAACTAATAACCTGTATTATACAATAAATTATATTATATAATAGAGATATTCTGCACTGAAGTACACATCAATAAAATAGTGATAAATTAATTAATTTATCAAAAACAAGATCAGTATTTATGATATCCATGTGTAAATTACACTATACATATGTATAGAAATATAAAGTATATGAACATATAATACATCTAAAATAAATTTAAAAAAAAATAACAATTGAGATCACATATTACACAAACACAAATGTATGCAATTTATATTCCACCTTTTTTTAGAATGGATGTAGGAAAGGCCATCCCATAGTGATTTTTCCATTCACTGACTTATTACTTATAATGGGAAATGGACCCTAAATGTCTCTGTTTGAATTTTGAGTTACGGCTTTAATCTGTAATATTTGGTATTAGATGTGTTTATGGCCTCTGGAACATTGAACTGATCAGGGAATAACAATAACTTTATTTTAACTTTAATGTACAGCCTTTAAGGCTGTATTCCAGGTGTATATTAGTGTGGACCAAACTATACATGTAGGCTAATTAATACAATGGTCTGACCTCATTTGCATGTTTGACAATCCTTAAAAGTCCAATGAATAAAACAAGTAAAAAAAAAATTACACAAATACAAAATGAGAAGCACACAGGTTACCTGGTGTCCTCGGAAAGATTTAAAGTGGAAAGTGGAAGCCATTAGTGGAACTGTTGTTGTCGTCATTATTATTACTGAATATAACAGTATATACAGCTATTCCTGGTCTCTCTCTCTTTTCTCTTCCCCTCTCCCCACTCTCTCCCCTCTCCCCTTCTCTCCTTTCAACTCGACCCGTCGTTATGGTTATTGTGATGGTTCACAGGCCGAGTCTGGTCTGATGAATCTCAGTTTATTTGTACAGTCAGGATTTGGTGTCAACAGCATAGACTCAACCTGCTCATGTCCACAGTCCAGGTCAGTGGTGACGGTGTGAAGAATGCTGTCTTGGCACCTTAATACTAATCAGTCATTACACAGACAGCACTGAATGCCACAGCCTTTCTGTGTAACAGTGTCACAGTAATGTGTGTGAGACAAGTACAGCAGGAGCCATCTACTATAGACTAGAGGCTGATCAGAGCTGATGTGGACCAGGAAGAGAATTGAGTCCTCTTTCAAATGAACCTAAAATCATTCCACCTTGGTTTGGAGTTTGGTTTGTTTATAAAGGGCTATAAGTGAAAACGTCATATCACATATCTAGTTCTTTTCAGACCTGGTATTAACATTTGTGGACAACATTTGAGATCCGATCACTCAGACCACACACATACACACACACACACACACACACACACACACACACACACACAAACACACACACACACACTGATAACAGACCTGTCTGTCAGATGGGATAAAAACAACAGCAATACATAAGTGTTTATTTGCATATAGAGCGGGGAAGTGAGAACCGTTAGTAAGGCTCTGCCAGAGGATCTCAAACAGTGATCAGGCTCATAGGGAATTAGCAGATCACAGATATAGGAGCCTGATGTTTCAAGGCTTTTAAAAAACAAGCAGTAACATCTTGACATCAACTTTAAAACTCACAGGTGACCAGTGAAGGGCAGCAAGGATTGGTGTGATGGGGCCACTTCTCTTAGAACATGGTAGATAAAAGCATGGATGACCTTTTCTAGATCTGCAGATGAAAGGAATCACTTAACCCTGGTTAAATATCCCAGTTGCACTTGCTATCAAAGGAAAACGCAGTAAAAAAAACACCACCTCTTTTTGACATGAATTGATAAGTCACTCAAACTTGATGAGAGCTTGTTAATGCTGCTGGTCATTGATCCAGGTGGTGTACAAATATGTAATTCTTTCTGATTTGGAGTCAATCAACTGCAGGAATTTTTTGTGCATCTAGTGTTCAACTTCATCAAGGCAGGACATCATAGATGACAAATTGATGGTGCCAGGTTTTATTGGAACATACAGTTGATTTTGTCCACATAGAAATGGAAATCAGAATCATATCTCACATGATTTGTCTGAGGTGTAGTATGTATATAGTACATAAAAGGAGAAATGGAAAAAGACCCCTTTGGGTCCCCACAAAAGACAGGTGGACAGATATGAGATGAACCAATGAAGAGCCACATCACTGATGCCAACATTGTTTTTCAGATGGCTGATTAAGACATTGTGGTCCACTATGTCAAAGGCTGAATGAGGTATAAATGAGGACTAAAATGGAATATAGGCCTGCATCAGTGACAAGCAGTAAGTGAACAGACACTATTTTGTCTTCTAACATTTGATTATTGTTCAATAGAAGAATCCAGAGAAGGCCAGAGACAGAACCTTGAAGTATCACAGGCAAAACCAGGCTCACAATGCCACCTGGCTCTCAATATGAAAATGGTGGAGGATGTGCAGTATATTTTACAAATCTAATATGAAACCCATTTTCACTGTTGCTTTATTTTCTCAGAGCCACAGTCAGTCAGGGGGCATCAGATTGTTCTCCTGTTTCATGCTCATATGAACGTGGTTTACAACATTTGCCAGATGTGCAGCTGGCACAGAGCAGCACGGGTGTTGACTGCATCACACATTGCTCATTTTCATCTTACCCATGACATCACAGCTGAAGTTGTTCCATTTGTTTTGATCAGGCAGAGTGGGCCCAGTTTCAAGGCTGCCTGTTTCTTTGTGGTAGCGAATGATTTATCTGACACATGTTGGCTTGTTGTTCCATTCTGGAGCTGAAAGGAAGGTATCTACTGTAGATGACAATGAATAACAGGAACCAGAGTGCAATTCACATTTGCCATCACCATGGTGATAGATGCTCTTGAAACATGCTACGCAGCTTGGTCTGAAATGAAGAGTCAGATACCAGAAGCCCTTTGGCAGAGATGAAGGACAGAGGAGATGTTAAAGAGTGTGAACACGGCCTTGTGATTGCAGCCACACAAGCACACGGCAGCTCAAAGCTCAACTCCGGCAGGAAACACACTATTATTGTCACTTTTTGGTCCACTACATAATATTGTAGCTAAACTGGCTTTGCATACTAACTACTAATCACAGAGACTGCTACTCCACCGGAGCTACCCAATGATAATGTTTTCTAATCTAAACATGTTTTCCCCCCCTGTGCTGTGCTCTAGGGAGAGTTCATTCTAAGTGTTTGTGATAATAGGTGTTTTTTTTTTTTAATTAGTCAAGCTGCATTAACATCCTGATTGCAGTATATTGGCTGTACCATGGGGAGGTTTGAGGAATTGGAGTCTGGCAGGATTCTGTTTTTTTTTTTTTCTTACAAAGCTTTACCCGTCAGGTTTAATCAGGGATCTCAACGTATGACTGGTTTTGATCAGCAGAGCAGGGGAATGTGCTGGAGTGCTTTATCTGAGTGGAGAAGGGGAGGATTAGAGGGACAGAGGTTGCTGGGAAAACCAAAAAGAGTGGAGAATTCACTGGGCGTTCGGCAGACATCTGACATGGGCAGAAGGGAACAGTTCGGTGCTCTCTTTGGGGATGTTAACTTATTAAGCCAGGGAAACAGCTCACAGTGAAAACATTAGGACAGATTAAGCATGGCAACTGGTTTTAATTAGACAGGTATAATGAGTGGCACTATGAGCCCCACAAATGTAGTTTAGATTTATAAATTTAGTTTTGTTGGGCCTGTGAAATGGTAATGCCAGACATTAGCATTAATAATTTTCCATGTTAAATGTTCACAATGACATAAAGTGGAATGTAGACTGGAATGTGCTGAATGTTCACTGACATATAATGGAGCCTTTTGTTGAAATACACCAACTCACGGTAAAGTAGAGCAGGCGTTGAAATGAAGGTGCAAAAAGTGGTTTCCAGATGTACGGTCATAATAGGTTTTAAAACAATGAAATAAAAGTAATGAAAATTGCATGAAATAACTAATGCATTGAACAAGACTGAAAACATCATTCATAATAAAAGATGCTAAATCAAGCCATGGCAACATAATCACAATGATAATGGTAACATGCTGGGTATTAGACTGATAATCTTTACCATGGTCACCACTAGCATGTCAGCATGCTAACATTTGCTAATAAGCACTAAACACACAGTATAGCAGAGGTTGATTGAAAATGTTAATTAATGGTGATAAACAATTCCCAGCAAGAAGGTGCTGACTTTTCTCTCGATTCATAAAACTCTCCCTACTGAATTGCTTGCATATGTTAAAAAATATGAAAAATGTGAAAAACAAAATTCACTAATTAGAGGAATAATAGCACAATAGTAGGGGACTGTGTGATGGATTACTTTGTTTAAAGAATACTCTCTAGTAACGACCTAGAACAGCAGTAGCGGTAGCAGCAAAGAAACCAACAGAAACAAAAAGAATCACAGCAGAGGTAAGAAAGACAGAAGAGTCACACAGCAGTATGAAGAGGATCGAAACTGGTTGACTTGACGTATAGATCTCTCTATTGACTTGTCTTGTTCAAATCAGACTTAAAACATTTAGGATAGTACCCAAATTTCAGAATCTGAGGGAAACTAGTTATTCTGCGGGGGGCCTAACAAGTGTTTCTACAGTCAGCAGATAGGTGGTGTAGATGCTAAAAGCCTTCATCACACATGAAATACTTATAGCCATATAGTTAGTCTAGCATTAGCATTAGCTTCATGTTAGCTTAGTAGTAGCATAGCACTAGCTTTAACTTGCTTAGCTTAGCATTAACTTGGTGTTAGCTTTAGTTTAATGGGACAGAGGCCTACAAATGGCATCAGTGACCCAGAACTGAAATCTCAGACATCCGCTGATGTCACTGTTACCATGGAAATGTATACACAGGGTGAATAAGCAGTGCTACAAAGTCACGTAAGGCAGTCCCATGCATACAAACCAGCGTGTTATTTACAGAAACTGTTGGAGTGCCAGTCTGTGTGAAGAGTGATGCACCCTGGATCCTTTGTTGAGTAAATTCTGACTGGACCAGTAATGTGTAGCTCTGCCCCTGTTTACAGTGTAGCCTACTGCTTGACTGTTTAAACTGATGAGGGGAAGTTAAGTAAAGAACATCAACTGATTTAACTGAGTATTATTGCTCACAAGTTACCTCACTCGTGGTACACTCAGTGAATAGTGAATTAGTTGAGAGGGACAATGACTGGATTGAATTCATTGAGAGATTGGAGCACCTTTTCCCTGTAAATGACATACAGAAGAGGAAATGAAACGGTTGATTCTTCTCATGTGTGTGTATGGGCCTGAGACATCGAAATGAATCCACAATCTAGCTGTTTTGTGGAAACAAGGAGACATCAGATTCAGGGAAGTTGGTAATGATAGTGCAAAATCACCACAACCCAAAGCCTTCCGTGATTGTTCAGTGCTTCAAATCTTACACTCATTCCTGCAAGTCAGAAGATTCAGTTTTGCTGCATTCATGGTGGAGCTGAGACAATTATCCGAGTACTGCATGTTTGGAGCTGTACTAGGCGACATGCTATGGCACTGATTGTTGGGAAAGCCACACTCACTCTCAGAAAAGCGCTAGAGATTGCTAAATGACCCTATGACTGTTTCAAGGACACTGTATGCCATACCTGCCAGACAAATGGGCACGTTGCAAAAAATCCAAGATGAACACACATCACTTGCAGAGTGAGGAGACTGAGAAGTCGTGTTCCTTCAACATGCCTAATCTCATTGACCCGAGCAAGCCCTGGGTTGAGCCCATCTATGCATCACTACAGGTAAATGGAGCTGAGATGGAGATGTGCCTCAGCTTCAGGGATAGGTGAAGACACTTACCACAAGTTGTGGTGCTCTGGCCATGCAAGACTGAGAATGGAAATGGGTGAGTACACTCCAATTCTTGGGCCTACAGAGGTGGACATAGTGTATCAAGGCCAGGAAGCTCCAGAGCGGCTGCTGATAGTCAAGGGGGAGAGGCGTAGTTTGCTGGGGCATGACCTCCTACAGTCAATTCTGTCACGGTTAGAGGTAAAGCTGGACCCAAATGCAGCCAACACAAGGGAGTAAATGGAAAAAGTTTAATAAACAAAAGAACTTACAAAACTGGTGAAAACTCAAAAATCCAAAATGTAGACAAACAGGAAGCCAAAGCACTAAGTAACCCAGGGGAACTTGAACAGACGATCTGACACAGACAAAGGGAAGCACAGAAACTAAAGAGACACAAGGGAGGCATGGGTGATTGAACACAGGTGAAACACATTACAACAACAAGGAGGGAAAGCAGAGTCTGAGAATAATTAGGTGTCAATGAGCCTATTGTGATCTCCTACTGGGCAACCCCGTTTGTGCCAATGTTGAAAGAAGATGGCGAGAAAAAAAGTTGGACATGAGTTATGCATACCAGGAGCTGCTGACTCAAAATAATATGACTACCAGAGGTTGCTTGAGTACAACCCCCTTGTGTTCTTCAAGGCACCATTGACATTTTTCTTCATAACATCACCCACGTTGCGGTCTATGTAGACAACATTTTGGTCAGAGGTAGAACAGAAGAGGAGCATTTGCAAAAATCTTGACCAAGTGTTGAAAAGAAGAAAGTCAGGCTGCATCTGAAGTGCACTAAGTTTTCCAAGCTCACGTACCTGGGCCACTAGATTACAGCTTAGGGTCTTTCTCTGGTGGGGGGATAAAGGATGATCCAAGTCCAAAGTACTTGGGCTTAGTGAACGACTACGGGGAGTTCTTCTCTGACCTCTCCACTGCTATCGCCACTCTCTATCAGCTACTGCACAAAGATAGCTCATGGAAGTGGCAGAGTTTCAGAAGGTAAAAGAACTGTTACAAGGAAGGAAGACAAGGAAATCATCATATCAAGTGATGATGCATCACCCTATGGCGTGGTGGCAGTCCTTCCATCATATGGAGGATGGTTTTGAAATCGGGTATGTGTCAAGTTCACTCACAACAGCAGAAAGGGGGTAGTCACATTTAGAGAAGGAAGGACTAGCTCTAGTTTTTGTGATAAAATGCTTCCACCAGTAACATATGGTCAACCTTTTATTATCATAACAAACCATAAGCCCCTATTGGGTTTGTTTAGTGGTTTCAGTGACAGTGTAGCACTGGGCATTAACCCTATCAGCATACCAGTGTTGCATAGTGTACAAGGCAGGTAGTGAAAATAAAAATGTCAATGTCTTCAGCTGCCTTCCTCTCCCTGAGAGACTAAACCAAACTTGCCTATGCCCAGAAACTGCGTTTCTGTTAGACAGACTGTCCAACTCCCCAGTGATGGCAACACGAATCAAAATATGAAATGAGAGAGACTCATCATTGATTAAGAGATAGGTGATGCAGGCCTGGCCAGCAGCTGTTGAGTAGGAGGAGCTAAAGCTCAGAATCAGAATCAGAATCTGGTTTATTGCCAAATAGGTTTTACAACACGCAAGGAATTTGTTTTGGTGCATATCAATAACAACTCAAAGATGACACGACTTAAAGAGTTTGTGTCTAGGGTGGGAGGGGTCGGCTACAATCTTTCCTGCTTGCCTCAAGGCCCTGGAGGTGTACAGGTCCTGGAGGGATGGCAGATTGCAGCCTATCACCTTCTCAGCAGTGTGAATGATACACTGCAGTCTGCTCTTGTCCTTGGCAGTGGCAGCAGCGTACCAGGTGGTGATGGAGGAGGTGAGGATGGACTGGATGATGGCAGTGTAGAAGTTCACCATCAATGTCCTCTGCAAGTAGATTCTTCAACTGCCGTAGGAAGTACATTCTCTGCTGGGCTTTCTTGGTGAGGAAGCTGATGTTCAGCTCCCACTTGAGGTCCTGTGTGAGAATGGTGCCCAGGAAACAGAAGTACTCTGCGGTGTCCATGGGGGAGTCACACATGGTGATGGGGGTGGGTGGGACTGGGTTCTTGTGAAGTCCACTATCATCTCCACTGTCTTAAGAGCATTCAGCTTCAGGTTGTTCTGCGTGCACCAGGTCACCAGATGGTCAATCACCCACCTGAAGGCAGACTCATCCTCATCATAGATGAGTCCAATGAAGGTGGTGTCATCCGCAAACTTCAGGAGCTTGACTGACTGATGACTGGAGGTGCAAGTGTTTGTCTACAGGGAGAAGAGCAGAGGAGAAAGGGCACAGCCTTGGGGGGATCTGATGCTGATGGTCCAGGAGTCGGAGATATGCTTCCCCAGCTTTACATACTATTTACTGTCAGACAGGAAGTCAGTGATCCACCTGCAGGTTGAGTCAGGCACGTTCATCTGGGAGAGCTTATCCTGCAGCAGGGCTAGGATGATTGTGATGAAGGCAGATGTAAGTCCACAAACAGGATCCTGGCATAGGTCCCTGGCGAGTCCAGGTGCTGGAGGATGAAGTGGAGAACCATGTTGACAGCATTGTCTACAGACCTGTTGGCTCTGTAGGCAAACTGCAGGGGGTCCAGGAGTGGGTCAGTGATAGCTTTGAGGTGAGACAGCACAAGGCACACAAATGATTTCATAACCACAGAGGTCAAGACGACGGGTCTGTAGTCATTAAGTCCTGTGTTCCTTGGTTTTTTGGGGACTGGGGTGATGGTGGATGATTTGAAACAGGCTGGCACATAGCATGACTCCAGTGAGGTGTTAAAGATGTTTGTTAACACTGGAGACAGCTGATCAGCACAGTGCCTCAGGGTGGATGGGGAGACACAGTGAGGTCCAGCTCTTTTGTGGGGGTTCTGCTTGTTGAAGCATGTTAACATCCTTTTCCAGGATGGAGAGAATCGTTGCTTTGGTAGGAGAGGGGCGGGAGGCCTGAGGTGGCCAGTTTTGGAGGTGCCTGGGCCTCTGCTGAGGTGGGGGAAGTGAAACTGGTGGTCTGGAGATGGTGGATGGACTCACAGGGGATGGTGTCAGGACTGTCCCATTGTCTTTCAAATCTGCAGTAGAACTCATTTAGTTCATTGGCCAGGCACAAGTCGTTAAGTGCTTTAGGTTTGTAGTTGGTGATCTGTCTGAGCCCCTTCCAGACAGAAGCAGAGTCATTGGCTGAGAACTGCTGTTAAAGTTTCCTAGAATACAGTCGTTTAGCTTCTCTCACCACCTTGCTAAACCTGTACTTTGACTCTTTTAACCTGTCCCTGCTCTATGCAAAGTCTCAGCTGGACCTAAGTATTCATGCCAGCTATGTCCACTTTGGATCCAGGGTGATTGTACCTCCAACTGGGTGGGTACAGGTGATGGACAAGCTGCATGCCACCCACCCTGGGGTGTTTTGGATGAAGAGCCTTGCTAGATCGTTTGTGTGGTGTCCTGGGATGGACTGCATCTTAGAAGAAATGCTTTTAATTACTTTGAGATGTTCACAATGTCAAAGTAATTAAAAGCTCCACCCATGGTGGCCTGGTCCAGGGTCCACCAGGATTTTGCTGGTCCTTTTAGGGATCACAATGTAAGTACTGGTAGACTCCCATTCTAAGTGGCTGGAAGCATATATCGTGTGAGCACCACTGCCTCAGTTTCCACAGAAACACTCAGAAGTATCTTTGCCATACATGGATTGCAAAATTTAAGGTAAACACAAGAAACTTGTGCTACAGAAAATGGACCAGACTCAGTGAATAGCTCCCTAAGCTTAACATGTCCTATGATAACTATTAATTTAGCTATACAGACTAATGAGCAATGATAACTAACATGTCTTTGGGGTCATCAGGTGGGAACCTCCTTTCACCAGTGTTTCGTCTAGTTGTTCCCACGACACCTCCAGGAGGCTAGACAGTGATCACTGGCATCCCAGAGTCACTCCCCTAATGCTAGCCATCACTGTTCCTCACACCACGATTATTTTCTTTATCTTGCCTATGATACCACAAACAACACCATCATCAACTCTGACAAAACACACTAGCAGATTCAGCAAACAAACTCCCCTAAACAGTTGGAGAAAGTGGCGGCCATTTTGAATGAGGGAGGTAGAGTCAAGGAGAGGTGCCTTTTTGAGCTAAACTCTCCCCCGCCGAATTAGTCTGTGCTCTACCTCCCCCTACTCCCCCACTCTCACACCATTCAACTCACCTAAAACAAACAAACTCACCTAAACAGCCAAAGACACACTATAAACCAATTCAAACAATACAAGCAAACAATACAGGCCACCTCTCCTGGACTAACCGCATGGTCTCAAAGAGGCTCACACAGGCCACACCCCCCACTTAAAAACACTTCCTCTTCCT
>NW_019525104.1:97803-97935 GCF_002814215.2 Seriola lalandi dorsalis | reverse complement strand
CCCCCCCCCCCCACTCTCCAACACCACACCATTTAACTCACACTATAAACCAATTCAAACAATACAAGCAAACAATACAGGCCACCTCTCCTGGACTAACCGCATGGTCTCAAAGAGGCTCACACAGGCCAC
>NW_019525104.1:96592-97783 GCF_002814215.2 Seriola lalandi dorsalis | reverse complement strand
CCAATATTCTAGATCTGCCTCCCGCAGTGGGAGGGCTTGCAAATCTGACCTCAACCTTGAATATTTTTCTGCTACCTTAATGCAGTCATGTGGTTCTCCATCCTCTGCAGTTGGCAAATTTTCAGCCGGGTTTACTGTAACACATCTTGCCACCGTAACATCTTCCTGCTCTAGTAGCCTATGATAATTCCTAAGCCTAGGCATCGTTAACGTATACTTGCCATAGTTTAAAAGATTTCTGAGGCTATGGTGAGTAAGAATTGTTACTGGGTATACCATCGTAACAGATGATGCTTTATCATACATCAGAGAAACTCCCACCATTGCTCTGTAGCACAGGGGTAGTCCCAGCTCTACTTCAGAATAGGCAGTGGAGTAGTATGAAATGGGTTGAGGACTCATCCCTGTACCTGTTGGCTGACAAAGAATTGCACATGCATATTTAGCCTCAACTGAGGGTAAACCGTTCACATTGCCTCGCTATGATCCCCTCTCCCCAGCAAGCCACGATTCTCTGAGTGAGGCCAGACTGAAAGCCCGCCTGGCCCGGCTTCAGGCTGAAGCCCGAGAGAAAGCCGAGGCTCTGCAAGCTCAGCTGGAAATTAAGAAAATGGAGATCGAGGCTGACAAAGCAGTCCGACTACGTCAGCTGGAGTTGGAAGCTCAGCTGAAGAAAGAGAGTTCTGCACCGAATGCATCTGCGGATGCAGGTGTGTCTCCTCCTTCCACTAGCTCTACCTATGAGTCATTTGATTTCAGCAAACACATTTCTCTAGTTCCTCCATTTAGGGACAATGAGGTTGACACTTATTTCGCTGCATTTGAGCGCATTGCATCTGCACTCCAGTGGCCCTATGACGTATGGCCTCTACTGCTCCAATGCAAAATCCACGGTAAAGCCCAAGAAGCTGTTGCTGCTCTGCTGTTAGCGGAGAGCTTGAATTATGAATGTGTTAAAACGTCAATTTTACGCGCCTACGAATTGGTTCCTGAAGCCTATCGGCAAAGGTTCCGAAACCACAAAAAAGCCCCAGCACAAACCTATGTTGAGTTCGCGAGGGAAAAGGGAAACCTCTTTGATAAATGGTGTAACTCTTGTAAAACAAATGACTTTGATTCACTCCGAGAGTTACTTCTTCTTGAAGAGTTCAAGAAATGTTTGCCTGAGCGCATTGTTGTGTATTTAAATGA
>NW_019525104.1:42591-96542 GCF_002814215.2 Seriola lalandi dorsalis | reverse complement strand
GAAATATACTTTCATTCTACTCCTAGACCACAAGACTATGTCAGGCCTTAGCTTTGTACTGGCTATTTCCTGGGAAACAACAAGCTTTCCTCCTAAATCTACCTGCATTTCCCAATCACAAGCATCCTCTAAGCTGCCTTGCCTCCTTGTTGTCTTACCAACTTTCTCTCCCTCTTGAACAAACTTGATTGCAACTTTCTTTATTTTAGGCCCTCCTAAATTTGTCTGCCTCCGTAACTCTTCAATTCCTGCAGCTAAGCTTTTTAAAACCTGGTTACGTCACCACGTATACCTGCCTTGCGACAGACTAACCTTACAGCCTGACAGAATGTGCTTTAAAGTTGCAGTACCTGAACACAATGAACATAGTGGGTCTCCATTTACCCAGAGTTTTAGGTTCTGGGGAGTTGGCAATACGTCATAAGTTGCCCCTATCAAAAATCTAATACTACTTTCCTCCATACTCCACAGCTCTTTCCAGCTAAGCAAAATACTGTTGTGACTGACAAAGGGCCCACTTTCACTCATGATGTGTCCCAGGAGTTCATGGAGAAAAATGGGATCCAACATGTCCGCACTGCACCCTATCACCTTGCCTCAAACAGCTTATCAGAACATACCTTTGAAATTTAAGAAGATGGTCTGCGAAAGATGCCAGGACACTCGATGGAAACTAAGCTTTTCCATTTCTTGTTCCAATACTGGATCACTCCTCACACAATGACAGGATTACCCCAAACAGAGATGTTATTGGGAACAAGGGTTTAATCTCATCTAGATCTCCTCCATCCGGATGTTGGAAATTATCATGCAGAACCACTGTAATTATAATTAATCTCAGATTAAGCACAACGACACAAAATAATAGAATGGTTTCTCTTGCTGATCAGTTGAGTGTCTTATCAAGCACAAAGTAACTTTCAGGAAAGACCTAACCTGGATTTAGAACAAGCAACTAAAGATTTATCATTACAAACTAACAAAAATACAACACACAACAACACTGTGGTCGCCTGTGGCTTAGAGAGGGGTCAGTCTGCAGACTGCAAGAAAGGGGGCGTAACTGCAAGTTGTACAAATCCCACAGAACCACATGACAGGTCAAAACAAGATGCTGTCAGCAAGATGGCAGATCGTGTGAAAACAATGGTAGCTAGACAAGAATGATTGTTTTAAGCCTGTTTCACTACGATTTCATTAAAAATTGCCACTACTGCACATAAAATGAAACATATATAACATATATAACTGCATATAACTAATGATTGCAACACTGACACATGTGCACACACACAAACAATTCGACCAGCTGATTGTTTCATGGAGCTGAAAGCCATTAACAGCTGTTTCTACATGCTTTGATTAATTAGTGCTTTATTTGTGATGACAATTTTGTTTTAACGTAGCCACAAAATGTGTAAAATAACTCTGGGTATCTGAGGAAGTGAGACAGAGAGTGGTGAGCACATAGGGCACGCGCATAAGGTTACGAGGGTAACTGTGTGTTTTTAAAACTTATTCAGCGGTCCAACACCACAGCTCGCAGCTAGTTAGCATGGCTGCCGTGCTTAAACCCTTTTCACATTGAAGTGGGAGGCACAGCAGTATGATGTAACATGAAGTGGGCCTTACTGCAAGTGGGCATAATTATAAGTGGACGTAACTGTATTAACAAATATTGCAACCTGCAGAGGGATCCTTTTGGTAGCTCTGGAGGTAGAGCGAATCATCCACTAATCAGAAGGTGGTTCAATCCCGGCTCTTCCAGTCTGCATGTTGAAGTGTCCTTGTGCAAAATACTGAACCATACCAGTTTATGAGTGTGTGTATGTATGGTACAAGTGGTGTATTAGTAGTAGAAAGCTTTGTATGAATGTGTGTGTGTGAATGGGTGAACGTAGTGTAAAGTGCTTTGAGTGGTCGATAAGATGAGAAAAGCCCTATGTAAGTACAGTCCATTTACCATTTAACAAAAGCTAACTACACATACAATGACACTACAGTGAAGGGATGGATGAATGTAATACTAGTGTTTGACAGAGAAAATATGCAACAGGTGAATAAACCAAAATAATGTGACCTCCAGCTGGTAAAAGCGGTGGTAAATTTAGAATCATGTTTGGATAGAGGGGAAGTGTCTGAGAGTGAGGGTGAGTGAATGTGTGGATTCACGTATCTCAGTGTGCCTTGGTTCTCTCTGTCCAACAGTGAGGTTAGATTCCCTTTACTTTTTAATCCCATTTTAATAATGTTCTGTATGTATTTCTATGTACATTGAAAAAGAGTTGTTGAGGTTAACCAGTCGTCAAAGCAGGCCGGAAGCCCCCTGCTGCTAGAGGGGCCTGTGGAATTTCCAATTTGGCTCTTAGTAGTTGGTTGTTATGTGGTCTTATCTCTGCTTCCTCCAAAAAGGTCTTTGATTGAAATTAAATGTAATCCATATTCTGTCAGACTGATTTTCCTTCTTTATGTTTGGTCGAGTGTGCAGTTTGGAAATCTGAGGAGTAGCACATAAGATGCTACTTAAACTTTGACTGATCATCAAAGTCAATTAATCTGACAATCTTCCTCTTATAAGACAAAGGCCCTGACTCAGTCATGTTGGTTGCTCATGCTGACCTCATCTCTTTTGGTCCTTCAGGCTCTCCGTACAGAGATAGAATCACTATTGCCATCCTGCAGCTTCAGGAGGAAGGGAAGCTGCACATGATGAAGGAGAGGTGGTGGAGAGGAAACGGCTGTCCAGAGGAAGAGAGTAAGGAGGCCAGCGCCCTCGGTGTGCAGAACATCGGAGGGATCTTTATTGTCCTAGCCGCTGGACTTGTCCTCTCTGTTTTTGTGGCTGTGGGAGAGTTCCTCTACAAGTCCAAACAGAACGCACAACTTGAAAAGGTAAGAAACACCTCTGACAATCATCTCTGATTTGTTATTTAAAACAATGATAGCAGAATTTCTTACCATAACCACACGTGCCATGAAAGGCAGTCTCATGGCAAATACAAATAAATCTATAAATGTTAACAAAATAAACAAAATATATGCCAAATATTTTAATTTTTTATCATTTCCTCTATATCATTTAAAGACATCATCTGTTTGCCAATTTGTGGAAAGTCACACTATAATGACAGTGCAATATCATATGCAGTAAGGTAAGGGTTGGTTTTTCTGCATTTATTCACATAGGCCCAATGGCGACAACGAGATAAGAAACGTGAGGAATTCTGCTGTCACCATGGATCCAAGCTAGACTTTAACCATCATCTGAAATGACCTCAAGTGAAACTCCAGAAACTGTTTTCTATTGTAATCTAACATGATCTAAAACTACTGAATTGTGTTTTTCTTTCCGACACTCCCGAGGGAATGGGAACAACGTTTGGAGTGCTGGTAGTAATATACAGTTGGATCATAGACGTGTATCGCGAATGTTTGCTCTGCTGCATGACCCACCTCTTCAGCAGCCACATCCACTAACACACACCTCCCCACCTCCACTGTCCATTTCCACTCTGCAGACTGCCTTGCTGCCTTTACTGTAACTATCCTCACTTTTTATGTCTGTGGCATTTAGCTCACATATATCTTAGACCAGTGCAGTAACACGACACAGGATGGTGTTGTTTGACTGGAGCTTCCCAGCAAACATTATGACACTGAATACTTGCTGATATAATGACCTGCACCATCGGAGAAATACTTAGGACTACTGTAAATGCATAAAACATGAATATCTCCATAGTGATATGTACCTGGGTTTCTGTGTTTGGTATCTACTCTTTAAAGCCCAATCCCATTGGAGCTGTTTACAAAGTCATTGTAGGACACCAAATTTAAGAAGCTATGGCCGAAGCTTATCTTATCTTCATGCAGACTTATTCAGCTGTCAAACATATCTAAACTGCTTTAGGTTAGATGAATCTGTAACTGTATATATATATATGGATTATAATATGTAGGTATAGTGAAATAAATAATTCTTTATACACCATAGTTATATAGCATAGCTTGTATTATATATGTTACATTATCTGTATCTGAGTCACAAGTTTTATAAATGAAGATATATTTACTTGGATAATTTGAATAACTTAATGAGTTTGCATAAACAGTAAAAATGTCAGTAATGTATTATTTTATATGCAGCACTCTGTTGTAAAATAGATTGATTATATTAGATTATAGATCATATTATTAGTTTAGATTATTATAGCATCAATTGCTGCAGCATGTGTTGACCTACATACCTATCTCTCTTGAGTTGCCACTTGATTAAAATCTAATATGTATAAAACGACTGAATAAACTCTCCAGTTAGATTGAAGCTATAAATAGGCAAGAAAAAATACATCACTCCTAATTTATATAGTTTTCATAACCAGTTATTGTAAATACTAAGTGATCAGGGAGGAGCACCAATGCAGTGGACTGAGCAGAACAGCATCATGCTAAAAGCTACATGTATCATGGTGATTGGTGAAGAAAGAAAAGAGAACAGACAGAACTGTATGTTATTGTCAGAAGAAAATGCACATTTTATGTTTTTATAAAATATCCTTAAGTGAAAAAAATGCTTTTAGGAACGAAAATACATTTTGCTACACTGAAATTCTTCATTTAATTTCACTAATTATGAAGATATTGCATACTGAGATAATAATTGTTTTCACATATGTATAGATAAGTCTAATATACCCAAGTTGTATATAGTATATTATGTAGTATGTTGTGAACTAGGAAACTAGGTAAATACTGCCCCAAAATGAAATAATGCTAATAGTCATGCATATTGCTTTTGTGAAATTTGGATTTATTTATAATTTTATGATTTAAAGTTTTTTGAATAATTTCTTGTAAGGCCACATTGTCAGAATTGTCTCTATATTATAATGATATTTAGTTGAAAATATGTCCTAAAATCTTTGAGGGCAGTTTTCAAATGTAAAACATATATCCTAACCTAGTCCTCTGCCTCTGCTGTTAGGCTTTCCTTGGTTTGATTGTATTGATTGTACAGTGTTTTAGCTTGGCCCAGTGACCCTGTATTGACGTGTCAGTCACCCATGTTGTGTCATTCTGTTAAAGGATTACACTCAGAACACTCAAACGTGTTTACACTCGCAGATATGAATGCACAAATATATGATATAGATACAGATATAACATAAAAAGACATACACACCACCAAAAACCAAACACTGTGCCTGTGAAGAGATTAGTTGAAAGCGCAACGCTGAAATAATAATTGTAACGGCCATGCCAACCAGGTAACTTTATCACAGTTATCTTTACCTGCAGTTGCAGTCATATTGCCTCATAGACAACATTCTACAACAACCACAGACGTAGAAAAGCATGAGCAAGTAAACGTCCTGGGCCAAAAATGAATTTAAAGCAGCAACTAAACAATAATGACTGACTTAGCAGATTCAGTATCAACTCATGGGAAATGCTTCTATCTGATCACATAAGAGAAAAAGATGTGTTGTGATTCATGATTCTAATCATATTCCACAATTTAGATTATGTACAACACAAATCTGAAACTTTATTAAAACACACCTTTAAGTTTGCTATAAAAAAAAAGATTGTTTAAGGTTAGGGAACTAAAACAGTAGATTTTGGTTTGTGTTTATGGTTTATTATCATCAACAAATCCCTTGAAATCTCTTATCATTTTTGGGGGAAACGCTTTAAAACAAATGTTAAGTAAATAAAAGTAAGGGTGTAAAACTACAATAGAAAAACCTCCTTACATTGAAACTGGGATAGTTTTCTTGGAGTCAGTATCAACAACAGTTGGACGGTTTTACACCTGATGTCGCCATTGTGTGCTCATATAAAAAAAAAAAACATGTTACATAAATGATACTTAATCAACTGAACAAATAGATTACAATTAATTTAGACACAACACAACAAATTCCTAATGAAATGAAATGAAAACCAAAATGTTTTTAAAAACCTGTCCACAGACAACCACAATATCAGTTTAAAGTACTGTACACTGTAGTGCTTACGGTACTGCTCACTGTGATGTTGGTATTAAGGTTTAATCAGTGCTCCATCGCGCAGGTACACCTTTGGCAATAAGACTACCAATCCCCGGGCACACATGATGGAACCCTGCCAGCATTGCTGTTTGGGGTACATTACATGCATGCAGGAGGCTGCATGATGCATCCAGGGCAATAAGGCTGCCAGGGGTAAATTAGTTGGTGCTATGGCTAATTATCTGAGGATGTACTCCTGGCATTAAGGCTGCATTATAGGGTGCCCAAGGGGTATATCATTTACTCTTTACAGTCTCATTGTCTTTGGTACATAATGTGTGTGCAGAACCCTAATGTACCATTGGTAATAAGGTAATAAATTGGTGCTTTGGCTTATTGTCAATATACGCCTTGTGCACAGGAGGAACATTATGTACCAGTAGTCGCCTTATTGTGTGGGGTTCATTACATGTGAAGGATACCTAGCATACATTAGATGGTGCTTCAGGTGCACACAACATAAATGACACCCTTATTGCCTGGGGACTCATTATGTAATATGCACAAGGTAAACTGCTGACATCGGCTTTCATAAGTTTACTTCTACTGGTATTTCTTCAGGTTGATGCGGGTAATTATGTTAGCATCAGTGTTCCAAATTAAAATGTTTGCTGGGATGATGTATTGATATTCTCGTAAAATTCTCATATTTTACCTTCAGGTATAAATGAGTCATCCAACAAGTAATCAACTTTTTCAGTTCAGTTCTTTTTTTCAGAAAGTTACTTTGAATAGAGATAATACATAATACACATAATACAACCTGTTTCCCTGAGCCCGGTAGAAGGTTTGTATATCTAACATTGTAATGTGTGAGTGAAGCAGGTTCTAATGGAGCATATATAATGAGATAAGACATACACAGTGTGAGGTCCAGTGTGAGGCACTGCTCCACCACTACAGTCAGAGCTGAAGATGAACAGACACATAATAGGCAAAGACCAGATAGTCTGACAATGTTTAGTTTTTTTTTGTTTTGTTTTGTTTTGTTTTTCTTTACAGCATATCACTTTAAAAGTTGTATTGACAATGAAATGCTTGCACTCTTGTTTCATGCACAGATGACACCACCGTCATGTGTTCTGCACTCTGCTATGTGGACATGCCTTCGATTGGAGCATATGAGTGTACAATAACTGACACACTGTCACTTGTTTGCTTGGAATTGCACAACGTAATTTACTTTGCACTTAGACAAAATGGGATCACTCAATATTACAATATAATGTGGAGTGGAAAGCTATTTTGAAGCTGCCTATAGCTAGTATGTGCTGATATTCACTAACTGTTCAGTTGACTGAAAACCCTTATGAAAAGTATTTAGGGCATTATTGAGCACCAAAGCTCTTCACTGAAACCCAGCTTAATTAAATTCTTGGAAGTAGGTTATCAGCTGTTTGAAGGAAGTTTAATTTCTGAGTGAATGAGTCTCCAGACTCTGATAGTGGTCTTTATAGTCCACAACCACTTTCCCTTTGAGGTAGTCCATAACTATACCTGCATTTTTCTGCTTTCAGTGCCCAAATGTTCAATGATGCACTACAGCTTCTGTGTCAAGACTAGCCCAGATTGATGACACGTTCACTTGGCTGTCAGTTGGCAAATACAATAGGACTGCTATAGTTTGTTATATCCAATGACCGTCACACACTTATCAACACTGTTTCTAGTCCCACAATGCAGCCAGTAGTAGTACAACATCTGGCCCTGATGTAGTGTGGGCTTTACACAAAGGAATGATCTTCAAAAGCTTGTTTTCAATTTGATCAATATCATGGTTACAGTAAATATACCATGGTTAAGGTAGAGTTATGGTTAGGCAACAAAAACACATTAATACTGGTCTGCACCTCCCTGACCTTCACATTATTACTTCCTGCTTCGCTACGTAAAGGGCACACTGCTTCCTGCATTGGCATTGAAAGTAAATTGTGTGCTGTCCAATAGGAAAATAATTCCTATTGGACAATTTCAATTTTGCACTTTAGTTTTTTTTTTTTTTTTTTGGCTGATTCCCATTGCTGCCCAATCAATATGAGCATCTATAATCAAACGTGTAACAGTTAAGAAACTATTAATTTCCATATAAAAATACAGAGCTTCAGATAAGCAGACACTCAGTACCAAACAGCCCTCTTGTTTATGTTGCCAGTGGTTGTGCTTGTGAATATCAGAAGTAACCATGGCTACCACACCTTGGTACAGTGATAAATACATTAGTAAGTATTGTAGACATTGAATACATGTAACTCCTGTTACTAAGTCATAGACACAATGCTGAAAAGTCTTCCTTTTCAACACACACCTATTTGGAAAAGGGGAAACACTGGGATACAACCTATTGTTGACTTAAATGATTAATGCATTTAGAAATCTATCAGAAAACAATGACATCATAAAAGCATTCTGTCAAAAGAGAAAAACTTCAATCAGGCTGGGTGACTTATGACTCAAACTGGTTGATATCAGATATTTACAAAGGCCAATGCTTGAAAACCAATATAGGGCTTTAACCCTAAACTCAGCTTAATATATTTATTCCAACTACTAGTTTCAAAAAGATCCACTATAATGTGCAGCTTGAGGATCCTACAGTCAAGTGCTAATTAGTATCAGGCTAATCTGTGAAAATGAACTACGTTGTTTGTTTCATTGTGAAAATCAACCATATATTTTGTTTCATTGCACCAGGCTTCTCATATAATTGAATACCACCTACTTTCTACAACGTGGGGCTGTTTCGTCGCCATGGGTGTCATGTGTCAAGTTTAAAATGTGGTGCTAAGCAGCTCTTTGTTGTGTTTCACATGCTTGACCTTGCACACCCGGCAATTTGCATTTCATAATGAGTTATTTTCTGTAACATTACAAATGAGCAAAGATAGCAGCTAGTCATTTATATAGTGAGCCATAAACCCTCAAATAAATTAGAGGAACTGTTAATAGTGTTTTTATAGGTTAAATACACATTAACACCAGAAGTATGTGTTTTTTGAGATTACTGCATTTACTAAACAGACTGCAATACCACAAGATGAGAGCACTGTCAGAAAAAATATACACTTGTTAATTTAATGAAACTTTTAATAAAAGTATTAATAAACATTTGATAACTTTACAAACTACAGACTTCTGTAGGCTTGTCATTTTAATTCATCTGCCAAGACTGAGACTTATTTTCTTCATTTTCATTTGTGCCTTCCCTTTTCATTATTTCAGTATGTTCCATCATCACTGCTACATGGTGATTTGTTCATTTTGAAAATATGTGTGTTTGCCTTCAGATCCACAGATAAGAAGAGAGATCATTTTCATTTCTGTGCACCCAGTACAGAGATAGCTGTGAGAACTGTTATAGCCTAGCTTAGTACAAAGACTGGAAACAGCTATAAATAGCTTGCTCCCATAAAGTGGATTCCAGGTGTAGGTGAGTAATAAGATATTTGCCATGTTCCTCAGTAACTGGCCAAATTACAAGATGTGGGTCACTGTAAAAGTAGAACCTGATGTTTAGGTGATGAAATGTAATGACAGTGCAGCTCTCCAAAACTCTGAGACACACTTTAGATTTTAAAATGTTGTCTGGCAATGACTTAAATATTCGCCTTTCTTAATACAGTGTGCACTAAGATTGAACTTGAATTCTCAGGAGTTCAAACTTTGTAATTTTAATGTATATTTGCAATACAATTAAATCACATATTACAGGTCTATAAGCTATATGTATTTACCCAATAAAAACATGGCCTAGCTTGTTCATGTTTGCAAATCAAACAAATGATTTTGACTGAAATGAAAGTTTATCTTCCAAACTGAATCATATTTGATACTTTAGACTTTACAGGGAGCAAAACCAAAGGACTTTCTGAGATAAATGGGACATTGACCAATCAGACCCCCCCTGAAGGGAGTCTTGTCCTGCTAGCACATCCTGTCATCTCAGAAAATGTCAGACCATTTTCATCAACTTTCAAGGAGACTTTGTAAAATACATTTAAATTCTAATTAAATATAATAATAATAATAATAATAATTAAACAGTTTGATTTTTTTAAACTGCTTTTACAATCAGAGTGTCTCGTTTGGAGTTTTTGAAGGTTTGATCTCAACAAGATACAACATGTTGGGGTGACAGCTTTGGAGTTAGTGTCATTTGTACTAAGAAGTTTTCTTATAGGTTTTGTGTTGTTGTGTTGTTTGTGCCAGGCGACTGTAAACATGTCCTGGACCTCACTGTATGAAATGTGTGGGACTCTTTTCAGCTTTAAGATGTCAAACGAGAGCATTTCTCAAAACGTCTTTTCTCTACCTACTGTGCGAGTTTTAGATAGATGGAGATATTCATCTCACAGGCTTCACAGGAAGAGCACAGTCATGGCAAAAGAGAAAATGTCTTAGATTTTTTCCAAAAACATATCTTAAATAATGCTTCACAAAATTATTCTTGCTAATTTAAGTTAAATCTTCACAGTTCCCCAACAAATCAAATCAAAAAGGAAAGTTTTAAGGCTACTTAAAAAAAGAGGGACCCATTTCTTTGTCATCTCCACGCTAGTCTGTCAGATTTCCATGATTACCATGGTTTTCCCCTTCCTCCCTCTCCTCCTCTGCCTCCTACTCCTTTTCTCTCCTGTCCCTCCTTCAGCTCCTCCTCCGCTTCCTTCTCCCGTTCCTCCTCCTCCCACTCCTCCTCCTCCTCCTGCTTTTTCCTCTCTTCCTGGCTGCTGCTGAGGCTGCCGCAGACTAACCTGGCTCTCGGGGTGCAGGGACCACCAGCTGTGTGTGAGGAACCCATCTCATCAACACAGCACACACACACACACACACACATGCACACATGCACACACATGCATGCATATGGATGAACACACTCGTGAACACGTAGAGACATGTCTGTGCTCAAAGGAAAAGTCTAATGACTCAGGCGGTTGGTCTCAGTTACATGGCAAGGGTAGATCTGCTTTTCAGGCAAAAACTGATTTAGTGGAAGGGCTGAAGCTCAGTGATTGGAATCAAATAAACTGGAATCTGTAGCTGTGTTCCATATCAGCATCCACCTGACACATGTCATAAGAGACCATTGAGACTGTCCCATTCCAAAGGCTTCTCCATTGGAGACCAAGATATGCTGCCTTCTTTTGCCTGTGTATCTATCGCCTGACAAGACATTTAATATTGGATCATCCTGCGAAACACTGGTTATGTGTAATGACGATACTTTCTTTTTTATAACTGTTGGATCTGAGCTCTGCCTCATGAGCTGGACACCATGCATTTTGGAATCTTCGCTTGTCTATCAATTTATTGGATATCATAAATTAAGAAAATATTAATATTAAAAATATTAATATTAAATAATAACTTTAAAATAGATTAAAGTCTTGGTGGGCACAAGCCTAAACTAAAAGGCAAAAAAGCCAATATTGTTTCAGTCTCAAATTATTACTATTAATCTGGAACTTAATAATTACCTTAATAACTATAACCAAATCACCGTATCAACAGTAAATTAAAGGTGAAGGATTGGAATTCTACTGAGGAGACATTGGCAATATTCAAGCTTGTGCAATATTAAACACACCAGTGGTTATACTTAAAGACATTTATGTGTTGAGGAGCCGATGAATTACCAAATCGCAGGGAGTTGAAGAGGTATCTTCCAGAGGGAGTGATGCAGGTAGTGAGAGGTTGTGACTCTGGTGTTATCGGGATTTGCCAAAATCCAAATCCAACTTCCAGTTTTGTGAAAAATTTTGCATCTGACATCATTGTGAGTATTTGATCAACAGCTGGTAACATGCAGCGTTCTGTCGTCATTATCGCATTCAGGTCCTGAGCTTGTTTCTCACCGATGTTCTTTCACAGAAGTAGAGGAACCTGTCTAGGCCTTGAGAGGGAACATGGTGCAGCCCCCTGTTCCAGCTCTCTTGCAGGTGACCAAACCATATGCTGCTTTGAAGTCTGTCCCAGTTGGTGTCACTGTCACTTAAATACATATCCACCTATTTAGAACTTTCTGATGGAGTATGACTGATGGACAACAGTTCATGCTATGTGTGTTGGAATAATGGAATACACATACAGTTGGAGGGGGGCCTGGTAATTCTGGACAAAAAAACGACTGGTTACATTCCTCTTCAGACTCATTTGCAAATACTAAATATGTGTGCGCAGAGACATAGTATTTAACATAAGGACAACATCAGGACAGTCATACACCAAGCAAAATTCAGACTGCACTGCATGAAATGTGGCTGGCAGTTTAGAGGAACCCTCAGATTAAATATACCCTCAAAGTAGCTGATCATTTACTGCCCACTGGGGCAGGATTATGGCGCAGTCGTGCCCCTCCAATCTGCATCACAGCTTCACATCTCTTCTTCCTCCCTTCAAGCTAAATGGAGCCCATTACTTCACTCTCACAGGTGAGGGACCTTGACAGAACAATAGACCAACAATGTTCCTTTTAAACTGAGTCTATTCAGGATTAATATATTCGCTAAACAGCTATTCCATACATCATCTTCTTCTGATTACTTTTGGATTACTGCACCTATAACATCCTCATAGAATTAGATTAAATCAATAATATTCCCCTGGAAATGTCCTCATGATATACAGTTTTATTACCCATTATTCATTTGTACAGTCAGGCCTGTGTAAGAAAATTGCATGGGCTAAATGCAGCTTTTTCCCTTTGATGTCTGCTCTCAGTGTCAGATTTACAACCTTTCCATTCTGCTCAAAGCGGGCCGGCCCTTCCTCTGAGCTATCTCCCAGTGACATGAGACGATACAGCTGCGGCTAATTGTTGCGCATCATAAAAACTCAGTAATCCAACGACCCCAAGCAGCCACCATCTATCCAACATGCCACCAGCAGGCAGCCATGATGGCAATGTGTCCCCTGTGTGCGATCAGACAGGACCCAGTGTTCCTCAAAGCCTGGAGCTACAGTATATGGCTGTTACTGGTGGAAACACTGCCACACAACACTGTTTTTCTGTTTTTGGTTTAAAACGAAAAAAAAAGGCAATACCATGTTTTTTTTTGGTTTTTAGTTTTTGGTTTGGAACGAAAGAACATACTGCCTGAAAGTACACAGACTCAGGTATACTGTAAGACTGTGAAAAACATATATTTGTAGCCGTTTCACATGTTGGTGGTTGCAGGTGTAATATATAACAGTATTAGCACGATACATTAGATGCCAGCATGAACACCAGAAATGGCAGTTTAATAAGACAAACATTATTGGACAGCTGTCAACTTAGAGGAGCTAAATGTAGCATTTTAACATCAATCACTGTCAGACCTGAATATGACTCTAAAATAATGGCCCCTACTTCGTATCAGTGCTACTATTGCTCTTACAGCTATTAACAGTGGATCAAATGACTGTATGTCATGTAAAATGTGTGCACGTACTGATGGACACAGAGAAATATCACCTGACTGCAGCTATTTAGCCTCTCGTAGAGGCCCACAAACTTTACTCATCAACCTGGTGTCCAGCAGAAGCAGGCAGCTGTTTTCAGTGTAAACCTACTGTACGCTACCTGTCCAGCACCGAACAGCAGACACCCAAAGTTAGATACTAACTGATGAACATAGTGGAACGCTAGCAGCTAAAGAGCCAGATGGTTTTTTTAGGAGATGGTGGGAAACAAACCAGAGCTAAAAGGAGAGTGAATATTGGATTTAAATTTGACTACATGAATGCTAATGTTGCTCAGTGTCTGCTCGAACTGCACCAAACTACTGTTTCAAAGGCGGGATTTCCTTTGCGGTGGAAGTAGTTGCCTGTTACAATTGCATATGTGACCACATAGCTAATTTATGCACAACATACTGCTTTGCGTTGTTCTTACATCATTGATGCGACCCTCCTCATGAATATGCATTGATTGAAAGTCCATCAATGGCCACAGCTGTGTTAATGTGTTGTTTTGTTGTTTTAACTCATAAAAATTTTACAACCACATGATTAACACTCATTTTAATGTCGTCTAAACACAAAATCTCTAAAACATTCATTGCGCGATTGGCCTCCTATGAAAAAAACCTATGACTATAACACTGCACTTCATTGTGTCCTCAGCAAAACACCCAAAAGGGTTGAAGTTGATCGGATGAGCAGTTATCAAGAAAACTGAAAGACAGACAGAGTTAGGATTTACCAAAACAGCTTCATAAGATAATAACATTGTATTTCATTGTTGTGTTTTCAACTGTTTCCTCTGCCATCAAGTGGACACAAAAGTCAATTCATGCAGCTTTAACCATGATTTTATTCAATACATTGTGTAAACGGAGCAAATCATGGTAAACATACTGTAGCTGGTAGCACCTATGTCAGTGGCATGTTACCGTTGTTGTGATTTCCATTTTTATCATAGTTTGGGTAAATATTCAGTACGTGCATTAATTTTACAATCTCGTTCTCAGCCCTTTTATAATAGGCAATATGTTTAAACTAAATGCTATAAATCCTAAAACCAAAACATGGATTGAACGGGCTTTTGGGGCACATAAATAAGAAATGGAGAAAGAACTAATGTTCTGATAGGTGCGTAGTTTAATGTTTTAATGACTGCTACACTGTGTTGCAGTGTAAAGTCACATTTATCATAAAATTCACCAAAATGCTTCTTTATTTTGTGTTTGTCCCCAAATATTAATTATACTTTAACTTTATGAAGTGAACATTGTATGAAGATGTGCTAATTAAAAAACAAAAACCTATCAGCAGTTTTGTGGAGTTAATCAACTTCAAAAAAATCATGATTTTTTTTTTTGCTTTCATGTAAATGCAGTTTCAGCAAAAAGTTCAAACAGCTTAGATAAAACTTATTTGCATACGACCTTTCACTTGTCTTACGGCAGGGGATGACATGGTACATCTTTCATTATACAACCATTTGCACTCAGCCAATGTGTGAGAAAGTTTAATCTGAGCCAATCGGCAGTGTTCACAATTGTTTACAGTACGGTAATTGTATGTCTCAGAATAAATGGTTTTTTTATGTATCTGAATCAATATTACATGCATTGTCTGTGGTCACTGAGCAATATTAATAGAGTGTGCAAGTTCACACTTCACAAGAGCACAAAGTTCAGTTCGCACAGACTAGTTCATGTTCCTAGTTCACAATTTTGATTTTTGATATTTTATTAAAATTCTTTTTCGGTAGACCCTCGTCCTACCCATCATCTCCAGCCCCCGATCACTGCCACATGACTCTAAACTACTTTAGAAGCACAGAGATTACTTTTATGTACATATATTCATGTGTCTTACCACATCAATGTCATAAAGCATGACAACTCAAAATAGATGGGTTTACAAATACAATTCACCTCTATACATTTCTTTACTATGCAGAAAGTGAAAAAAAGAGGACAGTGCCAGTAAACTGTAGATGCAATGGGTATTTTATTTAGCCTGCATGAACCAAATGATACAGCAGTTCAAAAATATAAAATAGATTACAGACTGGTCCAGGTTCCACCACTGGATTCATTACAGTCACTGGCTGAAAGATGTAGTATGATTTCAGTTGTACAGAAAACACAATTTAGAGAAAGCAATACTCTGCATCCAATAAACTCCAGGCAGTTGGCAAGAAACTTTTTGGTGCATTACTGCCACCTTCTGGTGGGTTGTGCTCACGTCCATTAGTTGCAAACATGCGTTCAGTTCACTGTTCACCAAAAATATGAGCACTTTCAATTAACAGGATCTTTTAGTGTATTCATGCAAAACACCGGACCTCACACCCAGTCACATTCACTGTCTCCTTCCCACCTGCATGTACTGATACTGAATATACATCAGGCCCCACTGATAGCTTTTAAATACAACTGCACCACAGTTTATCACAATAAACTGTTATTAGCTAGGAGCACAGAAACAAAGGCTTTTCCCTGTAGAATCTCCAGGACCAGAACTGTTACGGTCCCGCCTGCTGGTGTTGTTTCACACAGTATTTGCAGATGCCACAGTAGCTTATGAAAAAAGAGGAGAGGATGTGAAGAAGCAGCAGTCTAATTTGGCATGCAGCAACACAGGATTACAATCTGAAGAGACACAATAATACAACAATAAGTGATGATGTTCTATGGGCCTGTAAGACCTCACTCACAAAGGCTTTGTTTAAGCTCATGTGAAGTTGCCTGTCGGATTTGTGATTCTGTTCTATACAGTGCTGTATGACTGAGTTTGAGTTAATGTCCTGTGCTTCCGAGTGGGCGTAAATGACACAGTGCACACTGTTCTCTGTCAGCATTTGTCTGTTTAATTCCTAACTCACTGATGATCCTGACCATTTCCTCTGACCATCAGCCAGGTAAGAGCCTGTTGCTTGAACCTGTTTTATGGCTGTTCTGTTTGTACTGTTCCTCCCTGCAAAATGGACAAATGGGTGACCTGTCGCAACAGCGAACAAGCCCTATAAATGTGACTGACTGACTGAGTGAGTGATCAAGTTACACCATTGGTCAGCCGACCGAATGTTGGAGTTTCATGCACCCGGCGGCAATTCTAGGAACTTTTTGGACAAACCTTAGTTGCTTTCCATAGGAGAGACTCTGTAGTACTGCCCTGGAGTGAAAGACTGTAAAGAAAGATGGAAGTAGTGAGCTGCTCCACTGTCGCCGTCTTGGCAGTGTCTTACTCCACCCCTAAATCCTGGCTAATCCAAAAATCGTCAAAAAGGTGGGGTGTATTTGGAGCACAGACTTCGCTGCATGACAACTTGTGGGAAGCATATGCTCACCCACTGTCACTCAGAGGCCACGCGTTCAATTCTCCATAACTTTAAGCCTTAATAAAATGTAAACAGGTCAATTATATAAACAGTTGTCATGAAAGAGGAAATTAGCTCTAGAGACCAAAAGTTTTTGTACCAGGCTGTAAACATGTTTATTTCTGCTGTAAAGTGGGACATTTTAACATTGGAGTCCATGGGGATTGACCCACTGTTGGAGCCAGACTCTAGTGGTCATTAGAGGAACTGCAGGTTTTAACACTTCAGTGTTTACTTCATTTTTTAGCCTCGGAAGTTGAAGCTTGATCTACTGTATTCAGTTAGTAAAAGAGAGACAGAGCAGCAGTTTGTTACCCAGACTTAGAAAATAAGATAGACAGACCAGATCGTTAAGCATGTAAATATAGCTGAAATCATGACACAGCCGTTGGTTTTAACTAACATGTATGATGATTTTTTCAGAAGACATTGTGGTTATAAAATCAGGTTGAAAATGGCTAAGAAGTATCTGCTGGTCAACATGTGGTCTTCATGGGCCTCGTTTCAGTCACTATTTCATACCTGTCCCATTGTCTGTCAATAGAAAAACAATACTGTGTATGTGAGGGCTGAATCCGGCTGACACTAGGCAGAATGCAAATATGACATGATGGCATCACTTCTTTACCGCGGTTAATGTCAGGATCGTAGATAGACAAGTAGCACATCTGACTTTGGAGAAGTCGTAGTTTGCAGCCTATCACATCTTAAGAATTGATATTTCCTTTTTTAATAAAGGTTTAGGCTGTAACTGTAATGTTTCCCTGAACCTGATTAAACATTTTAGCTGCCTCTCCTAAACTGTACCTTAAACATATCTATACTGTAAAATAAAAGAAATGTCGGCTGTGAATGTTAAACATGGTCACTGAACGTTCAAGTAGCAAGACATTTAAATGCACCTTCCCATAGAAGCCACACATCAGTCTGCATTTTCTGGTGCAAAATATTTTACTGAAGCAAGACACCTGCAGCAATGTGTAACACTGACAGCAACAACACCTTCCAGAGCCAACCCTGTATCCTAAACCATTATGCTAGAAAAATTTGGAGTGAAATATAATCAAAGTCCCTTGTTTTACTGTGCAGTTGATTGTTGTTGCCTTTACCTCTAGGCCACCATAACGCCCTGTCATGAACATTTTTCTGTTTATGTTTAGGAAACTCAAATCTCTTGGTTAAGCTTAAGTAAAGATCATCTTGGTTGAATATTGAAAGTGTCAGTGGATAGAATTTGTTTATCTTTTCAACTTAACTTAATCACATCCCTGCTCATCCAATGCATCTACCTCCACCACCTTCCTATGATTTCCCTGAAATTAAGGACATAGCACTTTATTGACTGAAAAAAACATTACCAATAAAAATAATCCTTTCAGGGATATAAACAATATTTTTAAGAAAACAAGGTTGTGTGGTGGACTGTTATTTGTATCCATAGTCAATCACGAAATCCTTGTCAGTATGTTGGGCATTGGTAGGTTATCAATTATTGGCAGAAATGATCAGAAATTAACAAAATGTTAAATAATAATTTTTAAATTGAATTAAAATTCCTTGGGGCACCATCCTAGTCAGGAGGATAGCCAATATTAATAGTCCCTTAGCAAATTATATTGACAGTTTGGAACTGTAATTAACAATTAACTTAATAACAAAAAATTACCATATTAATAGTTGACCAACAACCTACTGTATGTGGAAAGTAGAGCGGGTTGTCCACTAATCGGCACATCAGTAGTTCGATTCGATTCAGTTGTATGAATGTGTGTGTGAATGGGTGACTGTGGTTTGTAGTGTACAGTGCTTTGAGTGGAAAAGTAGAAAAGTCAGTTTAACATTTCACCAGAAACAACAACAAAGCTCAGTGGATACATGAACCAAATCAATACGTGTACACTGACAAAGGTTAACAGTCCCGTGCTTAGCCGTGCTGTGCTATGCTAAGCAAGGTTAGATTAGGCCCATTCAACGTTACACAGTTCGCTCTAGTGTGCACCTTGTAAAGTCCAGTGAGCTTGTGCGGCTTCCTGGAGGGATGAACGTCTGGCTGTGTGGCAGTCCCTGGTCACTCCTTTTGTTATCCTTACAGTGTAAGCTGCTGACGATTAAACTTTTTCACTCCTGATTAATCTTAGGCAGGCTATCGCATGAGTGAAGTGCAGCAGTCTGGTGTGAGCAGGCCTGCAGAGCAGAGCTGTTGTTCCTGGTAGCAGCAGTGTTACCTGGTGCTGGGAGTACCTGAGCCAGAGAGAGAGTGTGCTCCCACAGCTTGGTGGATGAGAAAGACAGAGAGCAAGAGAGAGAGAGAGAGAGAGATAGACAGATAGACAAAGGGGTACAACTGTTTTTTTTTTTTTGCCTGGTGACATCTTGGGTCACATGACACAGAAAACAATACTAGCTGGTTGTTAGGTCTAAGGTGGGTTTCACACCCAGGTGTGAAAGGTGATGGATTCTGGGGGACTGAGTGGAAATGGCCTCCTTTGTCTGTGAAACAAAAGAACATGTGCTCCCCACCACTTTGAATGGACTGTTGTCCAACAAGTAAAACATTTTAAAAATGGGCTCATTGTCATATTTCTATTATATGTTTTGAGAACAGAATTTAGTCTGAACTGTTAGCATTAGCTGTATAGCTTTCTTTTTGAGTATAAGTTTTTGTGTCATGGGTCACACAATATTTGGACACATTTAATCATTCAATTATGCATGAGGCTTTGTATTTATTACATATTCCTAAATATGCATACACTCTGTTACACTGTTTGGCATGGTGCTCAAATGTTCAGCTACAAGATAATCACAGTGTGTGGATAAATTGCACAAGGGAATATTTAAATGAAAAACTGTAGACATCCAGCTGTCTTTAGTTTAGTTTCATCACATTCTAATTTCTCCTCAGTAATTAGAATTAAATACAATTTATCCTACAGTGTATTCACTGTGATCCAAAAGGGTATCCTGAAGTGCAGCAAGTCAGCAAGCTGTCCAGACAAATTAGTATTGAACAATATTAGACCCCTTGCTTTTCATAAAACAGATGGACCATAGCAGTATTTTTGCATGCCTTGAATCCAGTACTTTTAGCTCATTTCAGTGTGCTATTATAATCAACTGTAGTCAACTGTCAAGCAACTTGAGGCTTGTTGAGTTTTAAAAGGTTTGTCACTGCTGCATGATGACGCTGCTAGAAACACAGGTTGGTTGATTTGGAATGACTGGAAATGAACAGGAATTGAAACTACTCATAACCCATACATGCATTATCCTTCAATGGCTATATAATATAATATATAATATATACGTGGGGAGTGAGGGAGGACTCTCTCTGTATGTTGAGAGGAGTGAGAGGAACCATGGCGCACATCTTTTCAGGGTGCAAAATTGCTTCGTTCAAGGGGAGGTACAGATGGCATCATGACAGGGTGTTGACAATGCCAGCATACATCCGAGAGCAGGAAGGGAGAAAGAAGCATCCAGCCAAAACAAAACCACTGCTGAACACCATCACCTTTATCAAAGAGGGGCAGAGAGCAGTCGCCCGATGCGAAGCCAAACAAAACCTGTTGCAAACAAGCCAGGGTTGGGAGATGAGAATCGACTTCCTGAAGTGGTTCTGTCCACAACCCTGAGAACAGATGTCATTATCTGGTCCTCAGAAGGGAAGAAAATCATCATGGTTGAACTAACAGTTCTGTGGGAAGAGTGAAGAAGTGGCAGAGAGAAAGAAGACCGAGTACCAACAACTGGTGCAGGATTGTCGGGAAAAAAAGTGGACGACATGGTTGTTCAGGGTGGAGGTGGGATGTCGTGGATTCCCAGCCAAATCTGTATGGAATCCGCTGACAAAAGTATGAGTGAGGGTCCATGAGAGAAAAACAGCTGCCCGAAAGCCCTGGGAAGCAGCAGAAAGAGCCTCCTGTTGGCTCTGGCATAAGAGAGAGGACACTAGCTGGAAGCCTGGAGGAGAGGGGCAGTGACTTGGCCACCACTGCCGACCCGCCAACTGGAGAGTGTTGTGGTCGGGGTCGAAACACTCGATGAAGGTTGGACACGACCTGATGACCTCTCCCCCTGGGAGTAGGCATCTCTGATGTAATGAAACCAGAATGAACATTGGAAAGAGATTCATTATTGGAATCAGCCTTGAAAACAAAGTCAAGAATCAACTGTCAAGCAAAACTTTTAAACCAACATAGATGAAAGGTCCTGAAAGATTTGGAATAATTTAAATATGAATATATATTCTTCCATGACAGCTGAACAGACTTAATTTACTGAAGATACAGTCAAAGACTCAAGAACTAGTTAATAAATGGACCTTTATTATTTTGGTAAATGCTTTAACATGACCAACAGCAGATATGATGTAAGTTAATTACGTAAAAAAAGTGCCTGAAAGTTATTTTCTTGCTTCACTGGATTGATTGGAAACCACTAGCTACCTGAGGGGAAGAACAGAAAAACAAAAATTCCACAAATACTCAAAATTAAATGTTAAAATATGTTTTCATGTCCGCTTTCTGATCTGACACCCCAGATTATTTTGTATGCTTTTGATTGCCCATCATTCTTCTTGAGAGCAGAGTCTCAAAAATCTTTCTGGCAAAAAATACAAACGTCCAGACATCAGGAAAATCACACAGGTTCATGTTTCATTCATGTTCAGTGCACTGAAAAGAATATCATGTCAAATCACGTTAGACTATCGCATATTTAGGTGGATTTTTCTTTTTTCTGTGGAAAAGTATCCGCACTCACACTACATTA
The DNA here is from genome assembly GCF_002814215.2 of Seriola lalandi dorsalis. Classification (NCBI taxonomy): domain Eukaryota; kingdom Metazoa; phylum Chordata; class Actinopteri; order Carangiformes; family Carangidae; genus Seriola; species Seriola lalandi. The sequence goes on along the minus strand of NW_019525104.1, from coordinate 74,909 downwards.
CTTGGTGTCACATAGAGATACAGTATTTCAAGGACAACATTGATACTCAATGTAAAATAGAGAGGAACATTGTTGGCCACCAGCTGTGTACGCATAGATCCCCTGAATAGTTTCTAATAGTTAAACATGCAAATTTGTACCAGTTCAGGCCATGTGGGCACCAGGCACAGCAGTGCTTTGAGCTAAATGCTATTGTCAGCATGCTAACACGCTCTCAAATAAAATGCTAACATACTTATGTTAAGCAGGTATAATGTATGGCATGTTCACCATCATAGTTTAGCATGCTAACATTCGCAAAGGCCAAAAGGAATAGTTTTGCAAGTATTTGGTCACCACAATACGGATGAATGAAAAACTTGACCTGATGACGGCACTAGATGAAAGGTGAAGTTATAAGAATACATCATCTAGGTTGCAAGACACGCACCAAGCACATTATTAGGAATAACATACTAATCCTGTGCAGGGCTTGTCCCTTTCCTCTCAAAACAGCCTCAGTTCATTTGATGTTGCAAATGTTCCTTTGAGATTCTGCTCCATGTTTAGGTGCATCACATAATTTCTGCAGATTTGTCAGCTGCACATTCATACTGCAAATCTCCCATTTTAACCCATCCCATTGGTGTTTTAATGGATTCAGATATTGTCACTTGGGAGGCCACTGAAGTTCACTGAACTCACTGTCATGTTCATGAAACCAACTTGAGATGACTTTTGCCTTTGTGAGATGGTGATTATCCTGCTGGAAGTATCTTTTAGCAGATGGCAAAATTTTGGCCATAAAGGGATGAACATGGTCAGCAACAATACTCAGATAGGCTGTACCATTCCAATGATGCTATTAAGGGGTCCAAAGTGTGCCAAGAAAACATTCCCCACACCATTACTGCCATCTGTCAACTACCATCTTACATATGCCATCTGCTGCCTCAGCCGAAATCGAAATAAATTAGACCACACTATATTTTTCCAGTTTTCATCTGTCCAGTGGTGCCTCAGATTTTTGTTCTTGACTATCAGGAGTGGAACCCAATGTGGTCTTCTGTTGTGTTGTAGACCATCTGACTCAATGCTCGAAGTGTTTTCTGAGATGCCTTTCTGCTCACCACAGTTGTAAAGAGTTGTTATCTGAGTTACCATAGCCTTCTCTCAGTTACAATGAGTAAACATTAGAGACTGTTGCCGTGAAAATCCCAAGATGAGAAGTTTTAGAAATACTCAAACCAGCCCGTCTGGCCATAACAATCATGCCAACGTCACTGCATTCTGATGTTTGATGTGAACATTGACTAAAGCTTTGCACTGCTGCCACATGAATAGCTGATTAGTTTGTGGGAGCCACAAATATAAGATTCTTGTATATAAGTAATTGGTTTGCATGTGCATACTGCATTGGCACTTGGGTGGTCACTCCATGGTTTGAAGTAATTGCACTCATCTGTTCACCTCATTGTAGCTTCTGATGATCACAGTGTGGGGTGAGCTCAGGAGTGAAATTTTCTGTTAACCATGTTTTGGATTGAGATGTTTGCATTTTGCTTTGTCTTTTCCTGCTACCTGATATGTACACTCAGAAAAGCAAGCCTGTTCATCAATGTGAAGAGAACAGAGATTGATGCAGGGGTGGAACCAATGTTCCCAAGCCCCAAGAGCTATATGAAATAGTTTGAAGCCAGGATGGTGGTCCATATGCAGGCAAACCTATACTATGTTGGACTGTGAATATCTCTCAGAGGAGACAGCCTGATGTCACCATTAATATGATTTCTATAATTGATGAACTGTGGGAGCAGCAGTTGAAGGCTGATTTCATTAAATGCACCAAAATAAGCATCTTAGTTTGTCAAGGGAAGATCATCACTTTGAGTCACAGTTTCGGCTAAGTTGGTTGATGAGCACTGCAGCACTGATTTACCTCTAAGAAAAAGTAATGTGAAAATGCTGAACAATATAAGAAAGTTGCACAACAGCATCCTTTAATCTCAAAAGGAGGTTCAATAAAAACAGTTTGATCCATGCTGACTACACTGACTTTATGTGCGATATCTCCAATAGCAATGCTGAGATGGTGCCAACTGAGGATCTGGATTGCTGGTAGGGTATGGTATATACCATACCATAGGGTATACCCATCACAAAAGAGGAAGTTGAGGGTAATTTTTTACCGTGCAGCTACATTCCAAAGAACATTGCTAAATGCCCAGCTCCTACATGGCCAGGATCTGACTAGCTCACTGATTGGAGTCATAACCAGGTTCAAAAAGGAGTCTGTTGTAGTCATGGTGGACAATGAAGCTATGTTCCATCAGGTCAGAGTACCAAGTATGGAGTTGGACCTGCTAAGGTTTCTTTGGTGGCTTGATGGAGACCATGGTCAGGATATTCTATACTTCTATTCTTCCAAGCCTCTAGTAGTGTTTCAAAGGGATGACATATATTCTTGTGATCGATGGAAACTAGTAAAATATATGTCCAAGTTGTATTGGAAGGGATGAGTCAAGGAGTACTTGCCTCACCTTCATGAGCACTGCGAGCACCGGATTCATACATCAGACTTTTATCAAGACAGGGACCAGCTACCTGCAAAGGCCCATCACCAAGGTGTGACACATCTCCAAGAAGCATAAGAGCCATGAGGAACTGCATTTTTTTTTTTTTTTTTGTTGCACTTTTTGGCCTTTGGCAGATATTGACATTTTGTATTGATATGGGCACTTTTAAACATAAATGGACTGACTTAAATTTAATCCGGTTTAAATGACCATTTAGGCACAGTAGTAGGGACTTTTGAGTCATAGCTACAGAATATTTGAATGTTATGTTACCATCTTGCTAATACTCCAAGTTTTTTTTCCTCCTACATATTATTGGTTGTGTTATTATTGCTTCGGAATAATTGGGGTCACATATATAGGTCACATATATAACTTTCTTGCATATTAACACACTGCAGTGACACTTGGGTGTTGTGAGTGTCACTATGTTTGAGTATTCCATGGTTATAAGTACTTGCACTCACCTGTTCAATAATAATAAATAAATAAATAAATAATAAGCAAGCAGGTGTAGAGGTATTCCTAATAAAGTGCTTGGTGCATGTTATGTACCAAATTTCATGGTATTTCTTCCAATAGTTATTGAGATTTCACTGGATAAGTGAAAACTTTAACCTGTGGGTCAGACCAATACTGCCATAAAGCCATGCCACTGGTATGAATCAGAAGTAATTGAACATAATCAAGTGTTTTGCAGAATTGTCCAATATTTATGTTTTGTCTTGAGAAAGAAATGAGTTCATATCCTTCTCTGAGACTGTAGAAAAGCATTATTACAAATAATGGCAATTACTAATTAATGTAGAACTAGCCAAGCAAGTATGAAGAAGATTTTATACCCCAGCATAAGTAATATATGACAAAAACTACCGCAAAAATTTATTAGACATTACAGATTGATAATCTGCATAAAAAGCACTGCATGAGCAGCAACAACCACAAATCTACCACTGATGTATTGAGACACTAAGATGAATAATTCCATGCCTTTACATTTACACCTCCCTCCACACCACATCTTCATCTGTTCTCATCCAGAATTTCCTCCATTCCCAGCCTGCTACACTGCATATCTCACTATTTTCCCCTGTGGCAGCTCTGCACCAAGGTGGAGGCTACAAAACGAGGCTGCCCACAAGGAGAACAGGCTTGTTCTCATCCCCATAACATTTGGACAGGGGAAGCAGTCTGAAACCCATTCTGTTTTCCTTTTTTCTATGTCCCTTTGCAGAGGTCCTTCTGCAGCGCCATGGTGGACGAGCTGCGTGTTTCCCTCAAGTGCCAGCGCCGGCTCAAACACAAGCCCCAGCCGACCGTCATGGTGAAAACAGAGGAAGTCATCAACATGCACACTTTCAACGATCGCAGACTGCCAGGGAAAGAGACCATGGCCTAAAATGTGAATCTCTATTACTTTCTCACCCTCTCTCCTGCAGTGAGGAGTTGTGCAGAGACACTAGAGAAGAGGGTGGGGTAAATGGTAAGGGGGGGCAGTGGGTATTGATGGTTGACAGTTGGGTTATTTTAAAGGTAGAGAAGAGGTGTTTGGTTGTATGTTGACGGAATGTCATTCTTGGTTCTTTATAATTAGCTAGGGATAAGAGATTCAACAATATTTCCTGTGGAAATACCTTGAACCTGGGTAAAATTTCAGTGAGTTACCTCATTACTCCTACCAGCTTGGCAAGGCGGCAAACTACACGTGCCAGGATTTTCAAAACCCAGGAGTCGTTGAGATAGTGAGATAGAAAAAATGTAATTGGGAAAGAAGTTGTCAATAAAAAGAAAAAAAGGATTGGACGTATCATCTTCAGCTGCTGCTCAGTCTTTCAAGACACAGTTCAAAAGAGGCTGGGTGAGCAGCTCTCATCAAATTATGAATGAATATAGAGATGCTAACCGGTGGAATGGGGAGAGTAGTAGTTGTAATTTGTGTAGGATTGTTTATTTTCAAAAGTTGTTAACAGAATGACTAAATTAACCCCACAGCCCTGAAGATGATGGCAGCTCCCAAAATGTACAGAGAGGCATTGCTTAGTCACATATTATATTGATCAACATCAAATATGGATAAAATGTATGTCATCCATCAGGAAATGAGTGATAACATTTATTTGTGTTTCAGAGTACTAACACTTTGTCTTTAATGTGTGTGTGTGTGGGGGGGGATTTCAGATTAAAAATTATATGGTAAAATACAAGCAGAGAATGCAGGAGTAGGGGCAATGTAGTGAGCTGTTGATGTCCATGTATTAGCCAGTATTCACTTAAAGAGGATTCTGTGGAGGTACACACCCTTAATATCAATAAGGAAGAACCTTGGAATGGTGTGAGCACAGCTCACCAAGTCTAAATTCACAGCAATCACACAACACACAAACTATTTATTCTAAGTATTTATTGTTTTATTTATGAAACTCCTTATTTATATCTATATGGACTGGATTTTCACTACTGCAGTAAATACACCTCAACTCTGTATGGGTATACACCGTTTCTTTCCATTTGCTCAGTATCAAGTCTCCAATTTTATTTTGTACTCCTGTGGCTTTACTTTGTTTCTTTGGCAGCAAAGCCCCACATTTACTTGTGCAAATGCAATTTCTATGAAAAAGTGTTTTTGTACGAAGAGAATCAAATTTTGTAATGATTTTTATCAACACAAAATGCACCATGAGGAGTGTCATCCATGGCAGAGGTGGTACTCCACACCCGTATTTCAGGAGGCTTTCCTAGACACTTGACAAAGCTGACACACACCCAAGCACACACACACACCCATGAGTGCAGGGGGCACTCATTCTCCATGGAGCAGATTCATACCAATTAGTATTCTGTTCTCCAAGAGAGAGGCAGAACATTCTGGAAAAGCCTCAGTGACATAAAGTTGTTTTGGAGAAGAAGAAAAAAGAAACTATTTTTATCATGTAAAAGAATCATATTTAAAGAAAGATATTTTTACTTCACATGAAAGAAGAGTTAATACTGGTTAGAGTAACTATATAGTGTACACACACAGGAAGGGAGCAAGACTGCTGATGATGCTTATCATTCTACACCCCTGATTACGATAGACTGCTAGAATCCAGTGCTGAGCAATTGTGTGTAAATGGTTTTAAAAACGAAAAAGATGTATTTAAAAAAAATATAAGGACACTTCACTAATTTTGAACTTGAAAACTAAATAGAGTGCACACAGTTTACCCTTTGAAGTTGATGCACAAGTTTAAAGAAAATAAAAAAGTATTCACAACTTTCCCCTCATCTGTGTCTTTATTGAATGAAAGTTTTCTGTTGTAGAAAGCCAAAAGAGCAGAGTAATTAGACTTTTATATAGTGTATACACTAAAAATACATGGCCAACAAAAATGGGCCACATTAATGATGGAATGGAAACCGGGCCTTATTCAAAACATTCTCAACATGCACATACCAATAAGGTATAAAATATTTGCCCTCCAGCTTCACAGAGGGCTAGAAAAGAGGCCAATGTGAGCAGTCACCCCTAAAGCTCCATGTGCCACTTTTTATTTTAGCTGACAGTACATGAACTATTGATTGGACCTAGATGGGAAACACATCCCTAAGGTCATGTGGGTCCCTCACAATTCAGTAATGGGCCCCATTTAGGGCCCCATTTAGATTACTCAATGGATAGCGGCATGTCCAATTTGACAAGGGCATTTTTTATATCATGCACACCAATGGTAAACTGACACAGGTAAATTTAATTACTTTGGCTGGCAGCCAGAATATTTGGATGTGCAGGTCCTTTGACAGATCTGCCATAGCATCAACTACTATAATATATATATATATATATATATATATATATATATATATATATTCATGCCTCTGACATTCAAACAATTCTTGCATGGCCTTGACAATAAGGGTTATAAGTATTTGCCCTCTAGTGCAAATGTGTGATAAAGTGTGGCTGATATGAGCAATAATCCTCTGGCCCAATAGCCTGCATAATGTCTGTGAAATCTAAAAGATATGGAGCCTATAGGGCCTAAGTGAGCAACAAATGGGCCCCAAGTGTGATATCTGTTAGTTGAAAACAACCTTGTCATCCAAATAATTAATTTTAAAAAATGGGCCCATGTGGGTCTGAGGATGGCTTCTCATATTGTCCTACTTGTAGCCCTTTTAACAATTCACATGGGGTCTATGTGAGGGGTTTCTGCTCAAGAACCATTAGCCAGTATGTGGGACAGTTATTGGGTCAACAAACATGTCCCAAGTGGGACATCTTTTAGTGGTTTACAAATCTCAGTAAAAAAGCTTGTGGCCTGAGTCATTAACAGAAATACCATGTCTACAGTAGCTGAGAGGGCTCAATGCACTGCAACACCTGTGCTGCAAATACTAACAACACAACCAAATACAGAAACACCCTGCGTGCACTGGTGACAATAGAAGTGTTTCCAGGGGACACAAAAAAGTGATGAACCTGGCTTGGACATGAGTGGTGTTGGAATTCTTTTTTTCTTTTTACTTATTTTAAAAGCATTGAACAAGAGCATCCCAAGTCAGGTTCATCACTTTTTCTGGAAACACATGTGTAGTCATCTGTGCCACTTGCAGTGTGTTGCTGTATTTGGTTGTGTTATGTGTATTTGCAGCATGTGTTGTCAAATTAAAGATGTTCTCTTAATTTGCTTGTGTTTTTTTTATTTGCATGCGTTTTCCTGGACCTTCAGATGATTGCTCATATGACATGGGTGTGGCATTTATTAAGGGCAGTTTGGTACAGTCTTAGTTATGTTTCATTTCATTCTTAATTTTGGAACATGATGCTGGAAAAAAATAATAGCTAGAATAATCTTTCAAAGCAAAAAGAAAGAAAATAAGTGATCATGTAGGTCGTATGTATGGGCCTATTTTATTGTTCCATACCTGGGCAATGTGACAATGCAAAAGGTACAGTGTAACCACTGCACTTGTACACAAAAATCTTAATGTAACTCATTGTCATTTAATAGTTCTACAGCATCTTTTCATCACTGTGAGATGGTTGCAATCATTGGAAATTTGCCCGTAAAAGCAAATTTCAAATGATGCAACCAATGATGCCTGATGAGTTGCAATACTGCAATACTAAAGCAACGTTTACATGTTTCCTTCTGTAAAACAGATAATAATTGGAAATAAATAATTCATGGAAAATAAATAAATATTGAAGATAAAAAAAATACAGTAACATTGGTGTGCTTAAAAAAATGGTAAACTGAAGTTTAAAGTGAAATCAAGAAGGCCACAATCACTTATTTCTTCATTCTTTTTCGGTTGTAAACAAAGACATTGTGAAGGACAGATCATGTTCAGCAATGAATGTGCACACACGTATTTTTTGATCGCAGACACCGTCAATCATTGATGACTGACTGTCAACCGTAACTGTCGCTCCTGGTAATGCAGTTGTATGTTGGAGTGCGCGGACAGAAGCTTTATGACCGGGGCCCAATTCATGACAAGAGAGCACTTTTCTACTGCTGGTAGCAGATAGCAGCTTCCTTGAGCACAACGTGTAGAAACAAGCGCCTGGCTCCTTCAAGCCACTGGAATCTACACTGCCAGTGTTGCCAAGACCCGCCCCGCTCTGCTTCTGATTGGCTACTAAAGTTGGTTAGGTTCAGTGTCTGGTTAGGTTGAAAGCGAGAGCTGCATTCCTCTCATACAATTGGTAGGTGAACTTTATTACCTCGAACATGATAAACTGCATCCATAACAAATTCCAAAGGGTAGTGACTTTAAATTTCCTCTGCACGTGTTTCCTGTGTACATGTGAGTACATATACACTCACATGTAATGTGCAGCGGACAGGACTATATAAACAGGCCAACCAACCACGTCATGAGCAGAATTTTAAGAGCGGCCTACTGTGAGTTGTGCTGTAGCTGGAGACCCTTGGCTGGAACCCAGGGAGCTGGTTTTGCCATGGTAACCCTTGAGATGTGGGACGTAAGTAGATTCTCCTGGAGACCGTGTCCTGTTATCACAGTTACGGATTCTGACGGTGTCCAAGCGATTCAGTTTGCCAGGAGACTTTCTGTCTCTTGATTTCTGTTCGGCTTCTCTGCAGGCGGTCGTGCAGATGTGTTATCTGCTGGCGTCTCTTGCGGGTTGATGCGAAATAAACTCTAATGCACTTCACTTTCGCTGGATAACTTTAGAGGAGACTGGCGTTGACTGTCAACAAAACTGTCAAAAATCTTCAAAAATGAAAACGTGATAATATTTAAAAAACTACAAAATTACTCTGAGCCACTTCTGTTGTTTTGGTTCAGTTCGTTTTGACTTGGTTTATAAAAATAGAAGATTGCACGTGTAGACAAAAAGAATGTTAGGCGGAGCACGTGGCAAAGAAAGAACAAAGGACATGGACAAAACAATAGAGTGCAAAATGACTAAAACCTGTGGTTAAAGCTAAGAGCTGTTGCTAAAAGTCATGTGTGAATTGATCACAACTCTTTTATCTCCTGGGGGTTGGTGCACGTTTTAGGGGCGTCGCCCATCTTCTCCTGTGTTTCAACTTGGAGAAAAGAGTAATTTCCCAGGGAACTTTTGAATTGTTTAATTCTAGAGTTTACCTATAAATTTGCACATCCGTCTTCCACCACGACCATAAAACATTAACTGAAACAACATATAAATCTAATGGCACTAATAATGACAGACAGGAATAATACAAATGTTGTTTTCATATTACATCCTTCAAAACCTGGAATTAATCATAATACAAGTACACATTTCCTAAAGCTAATATACTATAAATGTGGATTACACAGTAGTTATTTGACTAAAATAGTAATAATAAAGACATTCAAATATTCAAATGATGCACTGAAAACAAGTGGCAGCAAGTCTGCGTAGTTCGCAGTTTTTTGCAATATATTTGTATACATCAGTATATTTTTTGTCGATTGATGGTTTTTATTCTACGTCTGACTTTAAGGTTTACCAGATATAGAGTTATAGAGAGAAATGTGAGAAAAGTGTGATTAACTGGAGGCACTTGTGAAGAACCAGCAAGCTCAAGAGGCTACGTCCTGCAAAGGCAACAGGCCCGGATGGTGTGTGTCCGAGGCTGTTAAAGAACTGTGCATCATAGCTGGCTGAGCCTCTCCAGAGGATCTTCAACTTAAGCTTTCAAACAAGGAGAGTCCCGGTCCTGTGGAAAACATCATGTCTTGTTCCAGTACCTAAAGTAGGACGACTGGCTGAGATAAATGACTACAGACCATTGGCCCTCACATCATACATCATAAAGACCCTGGAGCAGCTGCTTCTCCACCTTCTGGGGCCACAGGTTGAACATGCACTAGACCCCCTACAGTTCGCCTACAAAGAACATATTGGAGTGGATGATGCCGTCCTTTACAGCGGGCTTTAAATACAACTTTGAGTCCTGCAACATCCAGAAATACTTGGATGACACAGCTATTGTGGCGCGTACCAGGAACGGGCAGGAAGAGGAGTACAGGGATCTGACGGTGGCCTTCAGTGAATGGAGCTACAAGAACTGCCTCTGAACACCTCCAAGACCAAGGAGATGGTCATGGACTTTCGGAGGTCTGGGCCCACCCTTCAGACAGTCAACATTTGAGGGAAGGACATTGAGGTGGTGCACACTTATAAATACCTAGGTGTGCACCTGGGCACTAAACTGGACTGGTCCCTTAACACAGATGCCATCTACCGGAAAGGGCAGAGCCAGCTGTTTTTCCTTCCTTCGACGTCTGCAGTGAAATGCTGCACATGTTTAATCAGTCAGTGGTGGCCAGTGTACTCTTTTATGCTGTAGTCTGCTGGGGCAGCAGCATGTCTGACATTAAAACAAACAGACTGGACAAGCTGGTCAAGGCTGGGTCTGTGCTTGGCAGTGTCTGGACGAATGCAAGGTGGAGGCCATCTTGGACAATACCAACCATCCTCTACACAACATTCTGGCAGGACAGAGAAGCAGTTGAAGAAGCAAACGTCTCATCTCACTGCGCTGCAGAACAGAGAGGTTCAGGAGATCCTTTGTTCCCACTGCCATCAGGCGGTACATCTGGTGTGTGTTACCTTGTGTGAAGGATGCTGATGTATGGTCACATGAAAGACATTGTCTTAAAACCTATTTGTTGTATTTCAGTTCATGCATGACACAGAGAGGCCAGGATTCACACCTTAGCAATAATCAATCCTTTTGGTGTTACTTGTCCTATATAAGAAACAATCAAATACCAATAGACAGAGTCTTCTTGTTACAAACTGGAGATTTTGCCTATGCTCTCCAGTTTGCATGGTGTATTCATTGATCCTCTGGAGCTGACCCTTTGTCCCATGGTCTAGTTGTGCATCTCTCTGACATGCTAAAAGCATGGACTGTTTGTGAGAGAAGGGTCCTTTGTCTCTGTTTCCTATCAGTTTTGATAGTTTGATGGTGGGAAGAGTAACAAAGTGTCAATTTGGGTCCATAACGCTGCATGTCCTTACAATGAACTTCTTTAATGGCTTGTGACTGATACCAGGCCAGGTATGTCCACTACAACAACATAAAAAGTCCTATCATTGGCTAAGTTTTTCTACATTTTTAATGTTTTTAAAAATTATTATTAATTTTTTAACATTCAAAAACAAACAAACAAACATATTTTTTATTATATGTTTTTTATAATTACATATTTTCACCAAGATTTGACTGATTTTGCAAATGATTTGCAATATCTTAACAGCCCACCAGTGGTAACCAAAGGTTGGGAACCACTGTTCAAAGGTAAAGTTAAACTGTTGGTGAGAGAGCAAGGCTGCTCCATCCAGTGGTGCTTTAATGCACAGGCTTAGTGGAGCTTGAGTTCCTGAACAGCAAGAGCCCAGAGCACACTGTTTGTGTGTGTAGAACATCCCTCCAGAACTTCCGTAGCCCCAGGGCTGACAATAATGTTAAGGCATCCCCAGCTACATCAGTTGAAAATAAATACAGGAGCTTCTGAATTTCATGTTCACTCTTTTTGACCAGTCAGATGTAGGTTTTTCAAAATGACATTCCTTCATTTTTCAGGTGAATTACAGTTTACCAGTTACGCTGCCATGAATAATACCATCACTGATGAATGTATGTATTGTAATATGTAGAGTATACAGCAGTGGCTGTTAGTTTCACAGAACTCTTAACTACAGATACAATATCAAATCATTGTCTCAAAGCCACAACAAAAATAGTTTATGTCCAGAATGTCACATCACAAAGTTTATGAGGCAAACTTCTATGAAACCCACATTATGGCTTATTTAAATAATATATGACTGTATCCTGGATATAGACAGGGCCTATGTCCTAGCAACCATATTTTGGTAAAAGTTAATTGGGGCACATTTACCCCCATCAATGATCCAGAACCACGCCTACATGCAAAGGGCTTGAGTCCATGTTTTTTTGTTGAGAGTTTTCTTCTTTTTTTTTTTTTTAAACACGTGAATGGGTTTATGTTAAAATGGAGAGTTGGGTTCAACTATTTACTTGGTCTGCTATTTCTCTTATATATATACTGTATATATCTAATGTGTTATTGTATTGTTTTTTACTTTTACTACTCCTTAAAATGTGAGCACTGACCCCTAATCTGTTCTTAAGACAACTTTTCAAGCAGCTCTCAAATCTATAATTCATGAGTAGATTAACAGTGCATCGCATTTTATGAGATGAACATTGTTTTTGTATGTAAAATATTTATCTGTACTGTAGCAAATAACTACAGACATAAATCATATTCACACGAGTATTCAGACCCTTTCCTCAGGGCTTAGTTGACGCACCTTTGGCAGCAGCTACGGCCATGAGTCTTCTTGGGTATGATGCTGTAGCTTTTCCTCAACCCTGACTAGTCTTAATGTCCCTGCCGCTGATAGTTAAGGTAGAAACATGGAGGAGTTCAAGTTCTGCCTAATTCCTCACCTTTGCACATCTAGTCAGTCACAGCATTAAAGTTGTTGTTGGGTTCTCAGTGCTGGAAAGTTACTGAAGTTGTCGATCACAGCCCCAAAACCACCATGTGGAAGGTGTGAGGTTTGTAGGAGTTTTATACATTGTTAGTGGGCAGTAAGACCCTGCATTAAAACAATACAGGGGGTTGTGTTGGTGGAGGTGTGTTATCTATGGCAGTGGTTCTCAAACTATTTCACATCAAGGACCCCACACTGACACAAATTAGACATCTGATAAGATTTATGCTTTTAGATGGTTTATTACAAAAACAGTTTGAAACCCATTACCAAAATATTCATACATTCTGTCATAGCATTACTTAAGGATTGAATTAGAGTAAAAATAAATTATTCCCCTTTATGCTGGGGACCCCCAGGAAGACGCTCAAGGACCCCTGGGGGTCTGCAGACCCCACTTTGACAAACACTGGACTAAGGTTCCAGTGAAACAATGAAATATGATCAAGGTAGCCTGTCATGTCATTCTTTGAGTATGGGCTTAGGCCGGAATTTTGTGATAGAAGAGGGTTATTGAATAGAAAAGGTGGCATTAGGATTAGGGTTAGGGTTAAACACGCTAGTTTGTATGAAGTGTCAACCAATCATGTCTGAAGGCAAAGGTGTTGAGATTAGTATCAGTTTGGAACGGCCACACTTGAAGGCAAGGCAAAAAGTCGACTGTCATAGAGGACTTGATAACTCACTGTGGAAGTAGTTATGTGAGGAATGTAAGGGGAGGTTTGAAAATTAATGTTGAAAATGTATAGCTTACTTTGAGGCACAGAGATGGCGAGATAGTTGGGTCATCTTTTTCAGAGGCCTGGTTTAATTGTTAGAAATTGGCTCAGCCATGAAAATGGATTCTGGGTTACTTTTAGTTTTAAGTTCACAGTAAGTGTTAATAAGTCCACAGAAGTCTACTAAATGAAGCCAGTCACATTTTGGATGATCCATTTCTGACAGTTGAACTTTCAAAAAAAGGTGTATTTTTCATGTGCTTATTGGGCTGGGATGAGAGCTTCAAAAAGAAACACTGCTAATTGCTTCTGTTTTCCCCAAGAGAAATGTGAGGACAGGACAGGCTCAAGTTTTGATGAAGGAAGAGGCTGCTGTTTGTGGTAGGAGGGATTTGGGCAGAGTTATATGTACTGGAATGGAAACATATCCTGAGAATTGGTGATACCATGTTAAATCACTGGTAAAATTCACAAGGTAGTCAAGCCTATCATGTGAAAAAAAGAATGGCAGCACCTTCGACTGTGTCAGGAAAAGGAGAGGAAAGACACACACAGCTGTAAGGGACAGACAGGATCAGAAAGAAATGAAAAATCAAACTATGTAGAGTATAATTCTGAATCAGAAAGACATTTCCTCCATGTGCTATTTAGGTAGATATCTGGTCATGAAAAAATAAAAGGGGTTAGGCCGTTGTGTTTCTCTTTCCATGTGCTACTGGTATTATTGGCCCAGTAAATGTAAGGCTGAACGGATTGGGAGCGAGCAGTGGAAAAGGGAAAGTCAGAGGCGTTTATCCACCGCTGATCCCCACCACAGAAGATTTACAGACATAATCCAAAATTACACTGAGAGAGAAACACCCGAACCATACAAGCCATGACCAGATTACACAGAGTGAGACTAATGGTGGACTAATGGAGTGTGACCAGATTACATCTGAGATCCACCTGCGTTGTGTTGTTGTTATAATATAATATAACATAATATAATATATATTATAATATATGTAAAAATATTTACAATAATATATGCGTGATTACCAGGTGGACAAAATTAGTTGGGCAAAATGATTGCATATTAATGCATGATGCTTAATAGGATTTTTATTATGAATCTATTTTGTGCTTTTGTCTGGTCGCCAACTGCCGTCTTTACGCATCATATTTAAATCAGTTAGATCCTCCATGCTCTCTCTCTATCTTGCTTGTGCTATCTTCCTTAACACCCGTATATAGTTTCACCAGCCTAGTAAGGATTTACCATTTGTGCCTTGGGTTAGTTGCTTGCTTGTAATTGACTGCATGGTTGATGCTTTTAGTATGTAATAAACCTCTGTTATACAGTCATGATTGTTGTTCTTGCTGTTGTTGGGTCTGAGCTCTACCTCATGAGCTGGGCACCAAATGTGTTGGATTTCGGTTGTCTATCAATTTATTGGCTATCATAAATTAAGAAAAAATATTAATATTAAAAATATTAATTTTAAATAATAACTTTAAAATGAATTAAAGTCCTTGGGGCACCAGCCTAAACTAATAGGCAAAATAGCCAATATGGTTTTAGTCTCAATTTATTACCATTAATCTGGAACTCTGATTAACAAGTAGCTTACTAACTATAACCAAATTACCATATCAACAGTAAGTTAAAGTTGAAGGATTGGAATTCTACTGTATAGAGGTTGGCAATATTCACGCTTGTGCAACATTAAACACACCAGTAGTTATACTTAAAGGCATTTATTTACAATGAAGCAGAGTAAAACACAATGTCTTATCTAGTATATACAGGTGTGTGTATGTGTGTGTGTAGGAGTATGTGTCTGTGGGGACACAAACAAAGGCAAGATGGCCAATTCAAAGTGGCCACTGTGACCACATGACCTGAACAAAGAAAACTACACAAGATGGCGTTAAACAAAGAAACTACTCAAAATGGCTGCTGAGACCAGCTAGTGTGTGTGAGAGGGAAGGTGTGAGTTTCTTTGTTAGCCTAGCTCATGTAATCTAAAAGGTACCAGGTTAGAGGGAGGAGGTTAGCTTCATGCAGGTTCGAGAACTGAGACATACCACAGGTATGTGTGTGAACATACATGCACTCGATTAACTGTATACTGACCACAACCTAAGCAAACATTACAACAACAAGACTTTAATCAACAAGTACATTAACAAAGTTACGACTAGTTGCTGTTATCTCCTTTGTTCTCCTCACAGCTGTTCCACGCTAACTCTGCTATGACTCCTGTTGCTTGGAAAATCAGCTGGCCTTGTGTCCTAGCTGCTGATTCTGAAGAGAATTTGGTTCACTCACAGTTAATCCGAAGTAGGTCGCTGCTGTTGAGGAGAAGAGTGTTTGCAGGCTGCTGTGAGCAGGCCGGCGAGAGAGCTGGTTTCTCAGGTGGCAGAGCTGACCTGGGCTGGGGCCTTGTTGCCCTTTGAAGAACCGATAGGAGAGAGCAAGAGCTTCTCTCCAGAGCAAGCCAAGAAGAGAAGAGACAGAAGAGGGCCAGAAGAATGGTTTTGTTTGGTGACACCCTTGGGGGTCACATGTCACACGCTGACCCACACTGGCTGGCCAGTTAGGTACGTGGGGGGAAGGGTCGTCCCCAGGTGTGAACGGTGAAAAACTGTGGGGTGTGAGTTCCTTTGTCCACTGGAGCAAAGAAACATCTGGTCTCTTGAATGATGAGTCCCAACACTGTGTATTATGTGAAGCCATCCTCTGCCAACAAAGAACCCCAGTTAGCTTCATCGCATTTCATTAATGTTATAAATCTGGTTGTAATATAATCATAACTAAATGTCATCAACAATAATTTAACAAAATTTATTTTGACCAATTCAATGATAAATTGAAATTCCAAATTGATGGATAATCATTTATGAGACTGATTTGATGAGACAGATTTTTATGAGATCCAAATACCCTTGTTGCACGTACAGTGAGAATTGGTGATTTTAGCCAAACTAGCAACATATATCAGTCCAGGGTTTGCTAGTCTGCAGGGCTGAAATAGTCCAACAACCAATGCATGGATTGACATGAAATTTGATACAGATATTCTTGGTCCCCAGAAGATGAATGCTAATGATTGTGGTGATCCTCTGACCTTTCCTCTAGTACCACCAACTCATCCAAACTTCAATTTGTCAAAACATCCACAGTGCTAATGCATTCCCATTCCCTCAGTTATAATTTGTGTTTAGTGCTATCTGGAAAATGTAAGCATGCTAACATGTTGAATTTAGATTGTGACCATTACATTAGCATTTAGCTCATGTCCAGCCTCACAGAGTAGCTACTGCTGCAATAGCTGGCTGTTGTCCTCTGATTCCAGTTTTATGCTAAGCTAGGTTAACTACATTATAGCCCTTTAGACTTGTAGAAGTCTAGTGGAATCATTAGAATTACTGTTAAATCATTTTAGGCTCAAAGTGTATGTATACAGATGTTACACACACACCCTGGTAAAACACTGCTAATATCCCTGTGCATCCTGTGATGCTGTATGTCCCAGTGGGTGGCAGATTCTGTGCTACAGGGACAACAAACAGCCGCAGCCTCACATTGTTTGTTCTAGCCAACAGCAGCATTACAAGCAAAGCTTCTAAAAATGGGAAATCCATGTGTAAATCACTTCTTCATAATCTGTTACTGCAGCAACAAGCTCAGTCTGTCGCCAGCTGTGGGCTGAATGAAAAACAAGCCAAAGCCATCAAGGCACCTCATCTGTAATCCCTCCCCAGGATACAGTTCACAAAACAACACAACACAACAAATAAAAACTGTGGCTTTGTTCCACTGCAATCAATATAGCCAGTAAATAGTATGTAACACTGCATGGTGCAGTTTTACTGTAAATTCAAACTGGACCAAAAGGGCAAAAAACCTCTGAGACCATTCTGATTAAACTTAGAACAACTTCAACAACAAATCATTTGGAAATGAAGGAGACTGTCCTCCTTTTTAAAAAAGGACTCATAGATCGTCTGTGCTGCAGGTTATTATGATCCATAGTTACGTTTTGTTGCTAGGCGGCATCTAGTGGTCGTAGTAATTATGCCAGGAGCAAAGGGAGAAGTGCAGTGACATAGTATAAAGAGAGATGAAGTCCACATCAGGAGGAGGTTGTGATGAATATGACAAGGGAGAGCTGTGTTCGATTCCCATGTACCAGCTGTTTATGTTTCTATTATCTATGACCTTTTTACAAAGTTAACCACGTTGTTGTTATTGTAACTATGACAACATTGTCTGATGTTGAGGAAGTACTCATTTTAACCCAAATCACCATCTTTTCCTAAACCTAACCAAGTCATGACTGTTATTATATGGCGCTGCTACAGTCTGCATTAGGGTTGTCACCAGAACCGATACTTCGGTACCAAGTCGATGCCAGGTGGCAAAAAACAGGATGGTACCCATTTTATCTTGGTATCAAAGGTACCGAAATTACAGATACCATTGATAGTCACCCTCTTAGAAAGTAAAATAAGATGGACATCCTATTGAGGGAGGCAGTTGAATGAGTGCTCTTCACACCCGCTCGCGCATCAGCTCTCATTGCGCACAAGCAGGATGTCATTAATTGTATGAGCAACTTATCTCATGGTGCAAAAGTGTCTTACCTCAAAAGTGACAGTAATCTACCAAAAACATGTGTCAAACAACATTAACACTCACTGCCATCACTGGCAACATTTGAGTGACTTGGATCACATTTAAGCACAGTTTCTCCGGCACATGCTCTGCCTCTGCCAAAGGGAGGATGAGGAATGTCCACTACTAGGCTGCAGGTGTAGTCGCAATAACAAATGGAAGATGGGGACAAGTTCAGGCACACAACTTGGTCCATCTGCAGCACCCCGCAAAAGCCCGGTTGTAAATAGTGCTTTCGCACTTTCAAAACCACAGTTGAAATGCTGTGCAATAAAAAGTTGATTGTTTATATTTAAGCACAGTATTGTTACATGGCTACATGCCACTTTTCTTTGTTTTTTTTCTTTTTTTTTCTTTGTATTTTTCAATAAAGGAGTGAAAGAGAAAGTACATGGGATTTATTGGGTTTTTTTTTTTTTTTTTTACAGTGGTATTGAAATAAGTATCAAGAATCGTGGAATTTCACTGGTATTGTTATCGACTACAAAATTTCTGGTATCGTGACATCCCTAGTCTGCATCCTTGTTTTTGTAACTGTGACAACCAAGGTACAGTGCGCTTGTGACCGTAGGGGCGCAATTTCAGGAGACACTCCTATAGGTGGTTGTTCAAGTTGAAGGACTGGTTGAAATGAAGAGTAGTCAATTGGTTGAGTGTGGATCTTGATCACAGGTAAAGTCTCCAAGGGCTTCAGAATGGACAAATTTTTTCCCAATGAAAGAAAACATGAGAACAAGGAAAGATAAAAAAAAACACTGATCCCATGAAACTAGGAGGGGGGAGATAACGTAGGACGCAATATCAATATATAGTCTCAGAGTCACAACTGCCACTGGTATACTCCTATTTTTCCAGTTTTCTTAAAGTTTCAGAGTGAATCCAGTGAATAACCTTAAATGGTATAAAGGGAGCAGTGAACTGCCCAAGGCACAAAAAAAGTTTAGAACATCAAAAACTGAAAATTCATGTCAATTTCATAGAAAACATGTCTTTATTCAGGGATGAAGAAACTGGTTCATTTACAGCCTTCCTACAGCAAAAGAAATAAATGAAACCTTGAAAGACTCACAAACTCTCTGTATGTATAAAGGCAGCATTGGAACAAGCAGTTTTTACACCCTCTGATGCATTATTAGAGTAATACTGTACTGCTGAATGTAGTACTGTATACTGTTGTCATTAATGGTGACTGATTGGTAGAACTCACAAAGCAGATATATCCAAGTGATGTACTTGCTGCAATAATTAGCCATATGACTTCTAATGAACCTAAGTGGCTGGAGTATTATCAATGAAAATGAACTGTCAAATTTTTTTAAGTTGTGGTTCCACATGTCTACCTGAGTCATTAAAGCATAGTACAGAAGAGCAGAGGCTCACTGCATCTTCACCCAACCAGATAAATAAAAGTAAGGAGCGACAGGCAGGATAACTCTCATAACTCTGATCATGCATTATGAATTCTGGATATATTATTCATACTAGTGGAGAAGCATAGCTTGAGGATGCCTTTTCCCCTCTCCCTGATGCTCACTGATACATGAAGTAATCTAGCTGTGTTTTCTCTCCACTGCCACGTCTCCACCTGCAAATCAGAAAATCTCTTCCCTCGGCCCCTGGAGGCCTGATGCTCTCCATCCGGGGCTTTGGAGGGGCTGAGCACAGATTCAGTGCAGAGGAGGGACTTTTGGTCAGGCAGCAGAACCATCAAAACATATCATTTCTTCCACTGTGCTATGAGTCAGCTGAGGAATTTGACTCTGGATTTAGGTGATCAGGAATAAGGGAAGAAAAGGCATGTTTGTCTGTTTGATCACTGCACTGTGCTTAGTATGGTTGTTAATTTGTGACAAAAACTCAGGCTACAGAGATAAGTTAAAATGTTTAATTAGTCTATATGTTGATAAAGGCAACAGGCCCAGATGGTGTGTGTCCGAGGCTGTTAAAGGACTGTGCAGCCCAGCTGGCTGAGCCTCTCCAGAGGATCTTCAACTTAAGCCTTCAAACAGGGAGGGTCCTGGTCCTGTGGTAAACATCATGTCTTGTTCTGGTACCTAAAGTAGGATGACCGGCTGAGATAAATGACTACAGACCAGTGGCACTCACATCACACATCGTTAAGATCCTTGAGTGGCTTCTTCTTCACCTTCTGAGGCCACAGGCTGATTCACTAGACCCCCTACAGTTCGCCTACAAAGAATATATTGGAGTGGATGATGCTGTCCTTTACATGCTCCACTTACTTAATCCCATTCTTACTTGGATGAGACGGGGGGTTACATGAGGATTATGTTCTTTGATTTCTCAAGTGCATTTAACAACAATACCTGACAAGACGAACCACAGTACGTCAGGCTGGGTAACTGTGTCTCAGGGACAGTGATGAGCAGCACAGGGGCTCCACAGGGGACTGTTCTGGCTCCATTCCTGTTCACCCTGTATATGGCCGACTTTAAATACAACTCTCAACTCTCAACTCCTGCTACATCCAGAAATATTTGGATGACACAGCTATTGTGGCACGTATCAGGAATGGGCAGGAAGAGGAGTACAGGGATCTGACGATGGCCTTCAGTGAATTGAGCGACAAGAACTGCCTTCTTCTGAACAGCTCCAAGACCAAGGAGATGGTCATGGACTTTCAGAGGTCTAGGCCCAGGCTTCAGCCAGTCAACACTCGAGGGAAGGACATTGAGGTGGTGCCACTTATAAATACCTAGGTGTGCACCTGGACAGTAAACTGGACTTATCCCTGAACATGGATGCCATCTACCTGAAAGGGCGGAGCCGTCTCTTTTTCCTCAAGAAGCTCAGGTCCTTTGACGTTTCCAGTGAAATGCTGCACATTTTATCAGTCAGTGGTGGCCAGTGTACTCTTTTATGCTGCAGTCTGCTGGGGCAGCAGCATGTCCGACATGAACACAAAGAGACTGGACAAGCTGGTCAATGTTGGGACTCATCATTCAAGAGACCAGATGTTTCTTTGCTCCAGTGGACAGAGGAACTCACACCCCACAGTTTCTCACTGTTCACACCTGGGGATGACCCTTCCCCCCCCTCCTGACCTAACTGGCCAGCCAGTGTGGGTCAGCGTGTGACATGTAAGGGTGTCACCAAACAAAACCAGTCTTCTGGCCCTCTTCTGTCTCTTCTCTTCTTGGCTTGCTCTGGAAAGCAGCTCCAGCCCTCTCCTCTCGGTTCTTCAAAGGGCAACAAGGCCCCAGCCCAGGTCAGCTCTGCTACCTGAGAAACCAGCTCTCTCGCTGGCCTGCTCACAGCAGCCTGCAAACACTCTTCTCCTCAACAGCAGCGACCTGCTTCGGATTATGTGAGAGTGAACCAAATTCTCTTCAGAATCAGCAGCTACGACACAAGGCCAGCTGATTTTCCAAGCAACAGGAGTCATAGCATAGTTAGCGTGGAACAGCTGTGAGGAGAACAAAGGAGATAACACAGCCAGACAGGACTTTACTCCACCAGGAAGCCTCCCAACTCACTGGACTTTACAACAACACTGGAAAGGACCTCTTTGTTTGTTCCAAGGACTGGGTAATGTTAACTGACTGGGCCTAACCTTTCCCAGCACAGCATAGCACAGCATAGCTAAGCAGCAGAAGTCTTAACTTTGTTAATGTACTTGTTGATTGATGTCTTGTTGTTGTAATGTTTGCTGGGGGAGGTGTTATTTCCCTTCATGATGACATCAAGGGAAAATCTCCAATTGGCCTGTGTGAGCACACATTTTCTGAAAGGTGGAGCAAGCAAAAGACAGAGAGAATGGACTTTTCTCATGTTTAGGGGGTTTGTAGACAGGACACATATTACTGTTAGAAAACCATGGTAAAATGCATTTAGCATAATATGTCCCCTTTAACTTTGTTAATGTACCTGTTGATTAAAGTCTTGTTGTTGTAATGTTTGCTTAGGTTGTGGTCAGTATACAGTTAATCGAGTACATGTATGTTCACACACATACCTGTAGTATGTCTCAGTTCTAGAACCTGCATGAAGCTAACCTCCCTCTAACCTGGTACCTTTAGATTACATGAGCTAGGCTAACAAAGAAACTCACACCTTCCCTCCCACACACACCAGGTGGTGACAGCGGCCATTTTGAGTAGTTTCTTTGTTTACTGCCATTTTGTGTAGTCTTCTTTGTTCAGGTCATGTGGCAACAGTGGCCACTTTGACACACAGACACACACACATACCCCCTACACACACACATACACACACCTGTATATACTAGATAAGACATTGTGTTTTACTCTGCTCCATTGTAAAATAAATGCCTTTAAGTATATCTACTGGTGTGTTTAATGTTGCACAAGCGTGAATATTGCCAACCTCTACTTTGTAGAATTCCAATCCTTCAACTGTAACTTACTGTTGATTTGGTAATTTGATTATAGTTAGTAAGCTACTTGTTAATCAGAGTTCCAGATTAATGGTAATAAATTGAGACTAAAACCATATTGGCTATTTTGCCTATTAGTTTAGGTTGGTGCCCCGAGGACTTTAATTAATTTTAAAGTTATTATTTAACATTAATATTTTTAATTATTTTATGATAGCCAATAAATTGATAGACAACCGAAATCTAACATATTTGGTGTCCAGCTCATGAGGTAGAGCTCAGACCCAACATCAAAAAGGCGGGGTCTGTGCTTGGCAGTGTCTGGACTCACTCAGGACTGTTGTGGAGAGACGCATGCAATGTAAGATGGAGACCATCTTGGACAATACCAACCATCCTCTCCACAAAATTCTGGCAGGACAGAGAAGCAGCTACAGGTGCAGCAAACGTCTCATCTCACTGCACTGCAGAACAGAGAGGTTCAGGAGATCCTTTTTTCCCACCGCCATCAGGCTATACAACACCTCAGCCAAAAGAAGTGGACCAATGTAATTATTATTGTTCACTTTTTATTAACTGTTTTTATTATTATCATTATTATCAACAATGAGCTAATGGACACATTCATTTCTCCTAGGGGATAAATAAAGTATCTATCTATCTATCCATCTATCCATCTATCTATCTATCTATCTATCTATGTATCTATCTATCAATCTAAATGGTATGTAGATTTATTTCATTTGAGTGCTTGTTCTGAGTACAGCACAAAAGAAATGGGAGAGGTTTCCATCCTGCAATAGTATATTCTCCTCTGATGTATTTAATTTAATTGTACACAATTTTTGAGATCCCTCATTTGGCCTGCTAAGGCCTGCTAGCTTGTCAGATAAGTGATGGAGAGACTTGTCTTAGATTTAGTGATTAAATAAGTAATTTGGGGTCACAACAAGTATTTGGACTAATTTGCTAGTCACTGAACTGGCACTTCCCTGTGATCCACCTTACAGAAGCCTCTCAAGGATTTAAAATGCCATGCATTGTTTTATGTTTAAACAAACAAATCCGAACCAAAAGTTCTGGGAGTGATAAATCTCTTTGATCACAGGGAGAGTGTGCTCTGTAAATTAGCAGATGAGAAGTTTTAAAGTATCACAAATTCAAGAAACCAAGCATAATTAGTTTTTTATCACCGGGATGATATTATGTGATGTGAAATAATAACTTTATTTATATTGCACTTTCCAAAACAACCATTACAAAGTGCTTCACAATGAAGGACAAATTAAAGAATGCAGGAAGACAATCAAAAAAGAAAACAAAATTACAGTCAACGGTTAAAATGACACATTAAACAGTTTAAAGTAATGGTAAAATGGTGGATAAAAGTAACACATAAATGTAAAAGATATGATAAGTTTACAGATAAAAAGTCCTGTCAACCTTGGTCTTCAGCCTTGACGATAACTAACAGGGCCTTACCTGAAGATCTCAAGCTACAGATGCTCAGACAGGTAGCTTGGTGCCATGCTATCCATGGCTTTAAAGGCAAGAATTAAATTTAAAATCAATTCTAAAATGGACAGGCAGCCAGTAAAGAGACGCTAAAATAGGGGAGCTGTAGCTAAACCCGTAAAATCATGTCTTGGTCAAGGCATGAAAACAGTGCATTCCAAAAATGCAGATGAGTTGTAATAAAAGCACTAAATCACTCTATTAAGATTATTGAACAAATTAAAAGATGTAATTCTATATATTGATGGGATCTCATTCCATGTGCTTGGAACAATGGAAGGCCTAAATGAAACCCAGAGGACTGACTACTTTTTCTTCCTCAAAAAGTATCGATAAGAGTACCGTTAAAGTACTTGATCGATATAAGCAGTAGCGGTAAGAATAGTAGTAGTCATGACCAAGACCAGCACCTATTGTATTTCAGAGATATCTACTGAAATGAGTATGCTAACCAACTAGCCGTGTCCCGGACCGCGTTGTAATACCACCTAGGCACACTAGATGCTGTGTGAATCAGTGTAGCGTCTAGTCTGCCCTCACTCCCACAGAGAAGATCTTCCTCCTGAACTTGAAGTCAGCTCCGGGTGAGTAAACAGATGCGGTTTGATGCCGAGCTGCAACCCATCTTTTAGACTGGTGAGTGACATCTAATGTTGGTCTGTAGCGAAAATTAGTTAGTCCAAATTAGTCCAAATGACAAACCGTACTGACAAACACTTCAAGTGGCATAAATGTATGATTAATGATCTCGACAGATGTTTTAGTGATGTAGCCTGTTCCTGTTGTCCAGATAGATGCATCAGTAACTTTTCTTTTACAACTGAGACAAAGAGACTGTTTGTCTAATACTGTATTTATTTTAGCAGATTCATATCTATCCATACTATTTATTATACACACACAACAGACCTAACATGTTTGAATATAAAGAACTTGTATGATCTAAACTAATTGTCCTATTACATGTTTGTCTGTATCAGGACCAGAATTCCAGTCCAGTCCTCCTCAGTGATGGACCAGCACCTGCCTTTTCATCTGCGTCCGGCCTCATCAACCATCAACAACTACATCACAGTAACACCTCAGAGTATTATCCCTGCACAGAACAGATATTGTCTTTACTGTGATCTTTTGCACATCCTGCTCAGCGAGAGTTTTGTCAACACTTTTGTACATAGTTTTTTTCATAATTTTATTTTTTAATATGTGTATCCATGTATATTTATCTTTTTGACTTTTGCAGTATTTTACCTTTTTATTGCTATTTCCTGTTAATATGTTAATTGGATACTGTGCCAAACACCAAGCCGAATATCTTGTAAGTAAAAACTTACCTGGCAATAAACCTTATTTTCTTATTCTGTCTTTGTGATGGTGTAATCATCCCTTCCTCGTGCTGCTGTAGTCTGACACCAATGTGTCATGCAGTTATCCCCTTGCCTTCATATTTTTAAGGTAAATTAAAATATACTGTTTGTATTATAAGTACTCATAATTTGTTTCAGTGCTATCAACAATTGTAACTATCAACAATAAATGCATATATAAATAATGGGGACAGGGGTGAAGAGGTGAAATGCTGCCCCCTATGGAGTTGGATTGATAGCACAATCTTACACATTATAAGTTTAACCCACGGATCAAGTAAACAGACTGTATTTGTCAAACTCACCTGGTAGAGCGCGTACCATTTAGGTGTAGTCCTTACAGGAGCCCGGGTTATGGCCCTTTGCTGCATGTCATCCCCTCTCTCTTTCCCTGTCATCGTAGTAATAAAGGAAAAATGCCCCCAAAAAAACTTACTGCTAATTTAAGGATTACCAGGGGAAGGAGAAGGAGCATATGAGAGAATAGTCAAGAGGTGAAGGCCGGTGGCGGTGTGACATCAGAATATATTACACTACATAATGGAAATGGAAGAGAGAAAATGGAGAGATTGCAGAGAAACAACCAAAGAAAAGATTAGAAGAAAAAAATTGAAAAAGAAGAGCTATGATCAGTAAAAAGGGTGAAGAACCATGTTAACATTGGTGAGACTTTCCAGTTGTGGAGACTGCACAGTCAGACTGGGGAAGAAATTCAGACCTGGACTTGTCCACTGCAACTGGTCTACACCCCAAATGACAGGCACACAGAAACTGACAGGACCAGTCAAAACTTTAATGGATGTTTTGACAGTACACCAAGCAACCAATGGCAGCGCACTGGACACCGGCCCACTGCTGCAAGGCGAACTGGGATATGTCCCGGTAGTCATGATGCCCAGTCCAATTAAGGTGGAGAGACCTGTAAGGCATTAAGAGAGACAGAGACTGTATTTTTTCTGCTGACAAGTGCGTAAGTCTAGCTTTGCGATGTTAGACAGAGCCAATAGTTTTGTCTCGTTTACTAATGTTTGTGATAGCTATTCCCATCTGGTTAGTTAACAAGCAGGTACTGGTGTCACATTTGTGTGTTAAGTATCTCTAATTACTTGTCTATGCATTCACCTTACTTTCTAGTTTGCCAAGATGTGTTCTTGCTGTGATGTTAGGTATAGTAGCAGGGGAGTAGTGAGTATCGCTGTCTGCAGCTGGTCAGCTGGCTCTGGGAAACTGTGTCACCCTCTCATCACGTTAGTTTTGCTGCGGCAGCTGTAGCCACAGTTTGCTGTCACATTTGCTCTGTATCATGTTATTTTTCCGTACATGCACAATGTTTTATAGCCATATATACAAGCACCTAAAAACAGAAGTTTGCTTACACAGTGAAATTTATTTGGTTGGATGCATCATTTGAAATGTAACGTTACCTTTCTTGTTAGCTTAGCCACAAACCTACAGTCCTCTCCTTTGTCACTGTAGTTTTGTTAAAACAATCTACAGCTCTCTCTAGTTTTTACTCAGCTGTGTTTATGGTGCTGTGTTTGAGTGCACTTCATTTGTTTGATGATGTTTTATATTATAAAGTTACTTTTGCTTCAACTTTGAGGAAGAGTATTCACTTTCAGGCTGTATCGCAAGCTCTAGATTCTACCAATGTGTTGTTAATTTGGCAATGTGTGTGCATGACTTTGGGGGCTGGAGCTTCTGAAGGGAGGGGTGTATTTGTTTTTCTGTTGATTTCAAATATCAACAGTTTTTCTCCAGCACTGTTTACTCTACCTTTGAGTTTAAGAACATTTACTGCAGCTCCAGAGTTGTGCAGGAAAGATAACTTGGATGAATTACACAATTTGCAGGACAAATACAGCTGAGTATCATCAGCATAGCAATGAAATTAAATATCATGCTGTTAAATGATTTGGCCTATAGGGAATAAATAAAGATAAAATCTAATTGTTCATAGAGCCTTGCAGCACCCAATACCTAGACAGCACTTGAGAGGAGGTTACACTATTAAGAGACACAATAAAGCTGCTGTCAGAAAAGTATGTGGAGAACCACAGTCCCACAGATACCAACCCCAGTTCTCAGCCTTTCAATAATAACCATACGATCAATCATATCAAATGCACTCAGGTCAAACAGAACCATGCGGTAGTATCCATTAATTCTTGGACAGTGACTTCCTCAACTGGACAGTGACTTGCTTGAGGCCTATCCAGGCACTATCCAGTCCTTTATCTTAACTACATAGAAGGTCAAAATCCTGGAGGAAACAGGGACAGCAGGAGAACCAGGGTTCTCAGTCAATGGTATTGAACAAGAATCTACAATTGTGCTGGTTAGAGGTGATGATCTCTGAGAAGTATTTTGCTCTTGCACCTTTAATCTCACTATTATAAGAGTGTAATAAAAATTTCATATGCTTATAGTGTACTGAGAGCTTTGACTTCTTCTTTCTGAATCCCCTTTTATTCTTCACTGAGTCATTAGTGTTTCAGAGCAAGTCTAAGGAATCACCAGACTTCACAAATAATGAAGAAAATCTTAAAGCACCAGTTTCATTAAAGATGCACGAGCAAATGTTCTGCTTGTGAGGAATCCTGTTCATATAACACGAATAAAAACACGACACAAATGATTAAAGACAAAAATGTCCTTTAAAACCGAAGATGATAAATCCAGAAGTCCAATGTCTGGCCACTTTATGGGTGTTGTGTGAAATTAAAAGACTCAATTATTACTAGATATTGGAGGACAACACATAACAAGAAGGTCTATGTAGCGAGTTTTTTGGAAAGGGGCCTCACAGGTAGAGAGATTGGAAGGTAACAGGCCACATCTAAAAGACTTTTTGAAAACAACTCCAGGCCCACCACCCCAACTGCAAGCTCTAAGAGATCTGATTAAATCATATTTCTAATAACAAGCTTCGTTCATCTGGTTTGGAGCAGGTCTAAATAAAAAACATAAAGTTCAGATTTTCAGATAGTATAAAACCACTTTGAATAAAATATTATTAGAGGTTGTATGTTTAAAAGAGCTAACCTAACAATAGGGGCAATAGGTACACCAGATTTAGCAACCAGAGAAATGGGACAAAAGTTCCTTTTGGTTTCTAAGAGCAGTTGAAGATCTATTAGTTATTAAAACTGGAATATTTGCGGTATCTGATATTGAGGGCAGGGTGTACCATACTGTAAAGGCCATGCAGGAGTGTTGGTCAGTGACTGTAGGGTCTTTCAGGTCAAAAAACAGCTATAAACAACAACAAATAAACAACTCCCTAACTCTGCCTCTGTTGATCAATATTAACACCATCAGCATGAGCTCCACAAACATAACTACATAAAAATAGAATGTTTGAAGTGACAGGAAGAAAGAGCAATGAAAGGTGGGAGAGAAAAAGGGATGTCAGAATGTTAAAGAAAGGGAAAAAGGCAAAACAATGCAAATAAAGGAGAATGGAGGGAAAAGGGTGGGAAAGAAGAAGAGGTGGAAGGAATCGATGGAAAGGGAGTTGATGGACTTTTTTTTTAAGTTAATCCCCATCCAGCAAGCAGCCAGCCTCACAGCCCCACAATTAGAGGCAGCTGTTGCTTGAACCATCATCTTGATATTCACAAACTGTCGTATAAACACAGTCATTAAACTGACGTATCCAGCTTTCTGCCCAGCAGTTGCATTCTCCTCAAAGAGGCTGTCTACTGCCATTTGAAGGAATAGATCTAATGGTGGAAGTGCTTCTGCGTAACCCACCCCAACCTCCCCACCGCAGAGGCAAGTTGCATCCTGGACAGATTGAGGGTTAGCTACTAGACCAAATAGACCAACCACTACATCAATCACTGCACTATGTCCTAAAAGCTGCTGAAGAATACTGACTTTCTTATATGCTCTCCATTCAAGTTCACATTCACATTGAGTAACTTTTAAATTGGCTTCAATCTTTAGCCATTGCTGCAAAGTTTAAGGTAAAATTTATTTTTTACCATTTAACATTTGCATTTAATTGACTGGATTAATCAAAACAGACATTGCCAGCTGCTTATTGTATTTATACACTTTTTTCCTCAATTTACTACATCATTGCATACAGTCACATCTCAATAGAGATATAGATATACTGTTAATATTTTATCCGTTGTATATTTTCATCACTGGATTTACCCAGTGCCTTTATGTTGTCTTTATGGGTTGTGGGTCCTAGATTTATTCATTCTTTACCTTATGTCCCCTGCAGAAGAAAGGCACTTTTTAATATTCAAGCAATCTTACTATTATCAACGCTTTGCACCCTTGCTTTGGCAGGTATCCACTGTTATCATTGCTCAGAAGGAAATTATAGCACTATCATCTGGCACAGAGGCTGTGTCAGCCCACCTCAGCTATGACCCCCACCATCCCAACCCCTACTCCCAACCACCCACATTTCATTTATTTTATATCTTTAGGTTGGGAGCTCTCACTACGCCTCTGGCATATTGAAACAGAATGAGAATTGTTCCTGCTTTTCCGTGAGTCAAAGAGGGTCCACATTGACAGGCCATTCCAGACCAACTCAATTGAATTCAAGACATTTCCAAGACCTGGTCCACTCCAGCTTGGGTCAGCTTGTCATGTCCAGACCTGAGCAAGTGTCATGATTCTATTCATGATTCAAGAGTGTTGGGACTCATTCAAGAGACCAGATATTTCTTTGCTCCACAGACAAAGGAATTCACTTCCCCACAGTTCCTCAGTGTGCACACCTGGGGATGACCCTCCCCCAGGGACCTCACTGACCAGTCAGTGTTGGTCAGCGTGTGACGCCCCCAGGGTGTCATCAAACAAAATCAGATCTCCTTCTCTGTTCATTCTCTCTCCTCTCTCGGCTCTTCAAAGGGCAACAAGGTCCCAGCCCAGGTCAGCTCTGCTACCTGAGACAACAACTGTCTTGCCGGCCTGCTCACAGCAGCCTGCAAACACTCTTCTCCTCAACAGCAGCGACCTGCTTAGGATTAACTGAGAGTGAACCAAGTTCTCTTCAGAATCAGCAGCTACAACACAAGGCCAGCGAGCTGATATTCCAAGCAACAGTGTGAATATTGCCAACCTCTGCTTAGTAGAATTCCAATCCTGGTAATTTGGTTATAGTTATTAAGGTAATTATTAATCAGAGTTCCAGATTAACAGTAATAATTTTACACTGAAACAATATTGGCTATTTTGCCTATTAGTTTAGGCTGGTGCCCCCGAGGACTTTAATTCATTTTAAAGTTATTATTTGATATTAACATTTTTTAATTAATTTTTTGTTAATTTATGATAGCCAATAAAGAAATAGACAACTGAAGATCCAACATTTATGGTGTCCAGCTCATGACGGTTGATGATGAAGTTTTATTAATTTATTTTAAAACATAATGCCTGGGGAATTTCTGTAGACAGCACTCAACTAATCAATACAGAGATGGACTAAACTATATATGGAAATGTATATTTTAAGTTTACTTAACAAATTAAATTTACATATTGACACTTTCCAGCTAGTCTCAGCTTGTCAGAAAGACTGAGTGAAATCTTACTATGGTATCTACACAATAAAGACAAGTTTTTTATTTTATTTGTATATACCACTGGTTTCATCATCAACGAAATTAAGTGAATAATATGTATAACTAGGAATTATGCCCATTATTCTGTTTCTTATATAGGACAAATAACACCAAAAGGTCTGATGTCACTAAGGTGTGAATCCTGGCCTCTCTGTGCCATGCATGAACACACACATACACACACACACACACACACACACACACACACACACACACACACACACCAACCTCCCTTCCTCTGTCCCTCTCTAGATAAGAGTCATAAACTACAACCCACATTCAAATCCTGGGTAGTGACCAGCAGAACTCTCTTCACAGACACAGATCTGAGGAAGAATATATAATGAAATATCTAACTGTTCTGTAACTCATGAGATGTTCCTATGCAATAGTTTAATCCCAAACTTCTATCCCATAGAATGTTTGAAATGTAACATGTAGATTTTAAGACAATGTCCTTCATGTGACCCTACTGTCAGCATCCTTCACACGAGGTAACACACACTACATGACATCCAGAATGTCCATATTATTATTATTACAGTCAAAGAACTGCTGTGTAATCCACATTTATAGACTATTCGCTTTAAAAAATGTTTATATTGTTGTTTGATCAGTTAACCACTTGTATCATGATTAATTCCAGGTTTGAAGAATGTAATATGAAATCAACACTTGTATCACTCCTGTCTGTCATTATTAGTGCCATTAGGTTTATATGTTATTTCATTTAATGTTTTATGGTCATGGTGGAAGACGGATGTGCGAGTTTATAGGTAAACTCTAGAATTAAACTATTCAAAAGTTCAGTGGAAAATGATTCTCTTCTCCAAGTGGAAACACAGGAGAAGACGAGTGACACCCCTGAAACATGCGCCAGCCCCCAGGGGATAAAACAATTGTGATCACTTCACACTTGGCTGAAAACTTTGCTCAAAGCTCTAAGTCATCAGCTCAAATCCCAGCTCAAAGCCTGGCTCTGCAGCTATGTAAACTCTTAGCTCTAAGCTGCTAGCCACAAACTCATGGCTCTTGGCCATAGGCTTTTGGCCATGGCTCTTAGGTATTTTTGCACTTTATCGTTTTGTCCACGTCCTTTATTATTTCTTTGCGACATGCTCCAAGTAACATTCTTTTTGTCTACATGTGCGATCTTTTAAATTTTATAAGCCAAGTCGAGACCAACTGAACCAAAAAAACAGAAGCCTCAGAGCAGTTTTGTAGCTTTTTAAATATTATCATGTTCTCCCTTTTGAAGCTTTTTGACAGTTTTAGAGTCATCTGGTCAACGCCAGTCTCCTCTAAAGTTATCCAGCCCAAGTGAAGAGCATTAGAGTTTATTTCACATCAACCCACAAAGACGCCAGCAGATAACATCTGCACGACCTCCTGCAGAGAAGCCGAGCAGAAATCAAGAGAGCCCGAGACAGAAAGTCTCCTGGCAAACTCCACCAGAGCTGAACCACTGAGACACCGTCAGAATCCGTCATCGTGATAACGGGACACGGCCTCCAGGAGAATCCACCTCGATCCCGCGTCTCCAGGGTT
>NW_019525104.1:42076-42541 GCF_002814215.2 Seriola lalandi dorsalis | reverse complement strand
ATGCATCTGGATCTGATGGAGCTAGCAGCCACAGACCCGCAGCTGAGAGTGATGCCGCTGGTTACGCTGCACAGAGGGAGACTGGTGAGGTGAGAGAGCGGCCCAAAACTCCGTTCACATTGCCTCGCTATGATCCCCTCTCCCCAGAAAGCCACGATTCTCTGAGTGAGGCCAGACTGAAAGTCCGCCTGGCCCAGCTTCAGGCTGAAGCCCGAGAGAAAGCCGAGGCTCGGCAAGCTCAGCTGGAAATTAAGAAAATGGATATCGAGGCTGACAAAGCAGTCCGACTACGTCAGCTGGAGTTGGAAGCTCAGCTGAAGAAAGAGAGTTCTGCACCGAATGCATCTGCGGATGCAGGTGTGTTTCCTCCTTCCACTAGCTCTACCTGTGAGTCATTTGATATCAGCAAACACATTTCTCTAGTTCCTCCATTTAGGGAAAATGAGGTTGACAGTTATTTCGTTG
>NW_019525104.1:26492-42026 GCF_002814215.2 Seriola lalandi dorsalis | reverse complement strand
GATGTCGAAATATAGCAATATTTAATTATAAAATCTGATTCGTAGATGTAGCATCATTAGCTGTATAGCCATAGTGTATAGCCATAACATATTCTCTCCCACCATTGCCAACTCATCACACTGCTCATTCCATTATTATTTTCATCTTTATGATTATTACACCTTGCATTTACTCTGTAGATAGTAATTTAGTTAAGAAATTCCTTTTTATTTACACCCAGTTGTTGTCCTGTTGTGTTCTTTTGACGTAGAGGCTGGAGATCCATTGAATCGAGAAGTCATGGCTTCTGATATGAGATTGATAACATTAATCAATGAATTAATTCATTGTTGTCCTTTCCTGAGGACTGATGCCCCATTTCAACGAGAGCAAATTCTAAATTGTGGTGTTAACACCAGTTAACAGTCAGTGAGACAGTCAGTTAGATAGTCACTGCCTTCAAACTAACTATTAACTAACTATAGCTGCTTAAACCGCTTTGTCACTTGAATAAACAAAACATTACTTGGGGGCATTTGCTGAAATGACATGATGCCATTGTTTTTAATATTAAGAATAAGAGTGTTATTATTATTATCATCATTATTAGTATTACATATTAGCTTAATCAGTTAATAGAGTAGTTGTAGTATGTTGGATGTTACATGTGATCTAGGGACACAAGTAAAGCCTAAAGCGAAGTAGATGAGTTGATGGACTGTCCTGCCTGTTGTGTGTCCTTCATGATCACCACGGACTGAATTGCTGCTGCTCACCTTTATCCCATAATAGAGCAACTGCAGCCCTAACAGTCCTTCAGCTGATGGGTGCACATTAGAACATGCAAGGTGCTCCTCTCTTTTTCATTATTCCATGATCATGCATCCAAAGCCGCACACACGAACACACACCCCTATTATATCTTCGTCATCAACATAACATTTGCCCTGTCCTTGGGGAATATTACTGGCAATGAAGCTAATCTGTGATGGAGCCAGAGCCACTTCAGCATCATGTACACCCCAGCCAGGACTTTAATATGTAGATTTATCATCCCATTCAGCAGCTTTCACATTAATCACCTGTCAGGACGGCAACCGCTGAGTTTGCACTGAATGCATCTATTTGTTTCTGACAAATGACAGAGCTAAACATGTCTGTCAATACATACTCTGATACAATACTATAGACATGTTTGTTTTTTCTTACAATATAAAGACATGTTCATTATTTTACATTTACATTATTTACATATTTACATTTTCAATTTATAGCATGTAATTAAAGGTCAAATCTTTTAAACATAAAAAATATGTTGCTCTTTATAAGTTGAACTCCCTCTGAAATCTGTGCATTTTGATGAATTTATAGGGATTGGTGAAAGTGTTTGGCTGCTCTTGATGAAAAATATTGAACTTAAGTAAGAAAGTAAGAAAAGTAGCAGGTAGAAAGTCAGAAATTAACGTAGGAGCGAGACTCATCTGTCAAGTCAATCACTAAATTCTTTAAATCTTATGTAACCAGTGGAATAATGCATAATTGGTGTGATATGTTCTCATTTTTTTTAAGCCAGTTAAATCTATGGCTGGAGCCTTTTGTATGAAGCCAAAGAAGGCAGAGATTTACTACTGCCCAACACCACAGGAGGGAAGCTACATAGTCAGTAGAGATGAAATGGCTACCGGTTTCATGCTATATCATGGTAGAAATGCCAGACGGTTAGTATTACAGTTTAAATTTTAATTATCACTATAACCGTGGTTGATTAGCTTGGTTAATTACTGTGGTTCATTTGACTCACGTTTATGTACAGGATCAACCAACAACAGTCTCCCAGACGTTTGCACGGCAAGCAACATGGGTGTCATTCAAAGTATGGCGGAAAACAGTGACAGCAGCACTCCTTAACCTTTTTACACCAAGGTTAGCAGGTATAAGCAGGTTTTGTAAAAGCGAGTAAACCTGATAAAAAATGGCGATTGACTCCTTTTATGCTACCAAACGAGTTTGCCTTTCTGTTCGGAGCGATGTCATCACGTGCACTTACAGAGCACACACATCTGCTGAGCCTTCGTGTGAGACGCTTCGGTCGATGATGGTCATCCACAAGCAGTGTAGCTGCTTTGTTTGTGGTTTAACAGCACCGTGCAGGACAGGAGACAGGTGTGTCTACAGTGTCTGTACTCTGAGAAATGTCAGAGCACAGAAAATATAAAAAAAATAAATAAAATTGCTATTCCCATGTTTACAGAGTGGACATGCAGCAGGCAAACCCAGTACTGCTACTGGCCCCTTATGACATATATGTGTTCGACATGTGTATTATTTAAATGTTTAAATGCAAAGATTCACTTGGTGAAAGGATTTCAGGTTGTGTTTTATTACTTTTTGAACATTTTCAGCACATTTTAACAATATCATGATAATACTGATACACGTGATCATTTTGGTCACTGTAATCATAATACTAAATTTCTTTACTGTTTCATGTCTAATAAACAGAGTGGAATTATTGCATGAATGTTACCTAATATTTGGTGAAAAGGAAAAAATTGTTTTGCTTAAATTGAAAGACACAAAATTTTACGACTGATTTAACAATGTGTAACCAACATAGAATCTTCAAATAGAGACTGTCTTACAGACATGATGCCCGTAGACATGTTGACGTAACAACCCTTGAGTTTTCAGTAGTCATTTCTACATTATTACTATATCATTACATGAGTAGTCAGTACTCATGGGTCGGACCACACTCAACTAAACACCTGTAAAGTTTCATGACTGCATCTTTCACAGCTGTGACACTATCACACTGACGAAACCTGTCCAAACAGACAGACATGTAAACACCTGCCAATGTAGGCTACTCAAAACCCACCACAGTAGATGCCTCCATGACATTTTGATGACACACACACACACACACACACACACACACACACACACACACACACACACACACACACACACAGACTCACAAGGTGAAAACTGTTGCTGTTACAGCTGGTAAAAATTACACTATCTGAGTGATCAGGGACAGGTCAAGCCAGTATTGGATTTATTATATTTATATGCATTTGTGATTTAAATAATACAGAAATTAGTGTGAAGTATGACAGGGTGGTAACTCTGATGCCATGGGTTCAGATTTTGGTGTTTCCTAGTTGTCAGTATTGATGTTTGTTTCATTTTACCATCTTTCTTTAACCATCATAGGTTATTTAACACGAAAAGGAGTCAACTTCGGTCAGTTGACTGTTTGAAATAATGTCCTTGACTTAGCCTCAATTTGGGCTTAAAAATTGAACTAATCTGGGAAAGCAGTTTGAAAGAGGTCCATTTTATCAAATGTGGAGTTAAGATCTAAGAGGACAGGTAACGATGGATTTCCAGGCTCAGGTGATAACAGAAGATCATTCATCACTGGGAGAAGTGGAATCTCAGCACTGTGATGATGAGCTGGACTGAAACCTCTCAAACAGACAATGCTCATTCATTACAGATAAGAGTTCTATGATTCTTTTTTCAAAAGCCTTTGCATGAGAGGGGAGTAATTAAAGCACTGCAGTGAAGTGTTAACTTCCTTAGAAGAGATTCTGAAAGACAATGGGTGGATGCAAATTGTTTGGAAACTATTTGTAAAATGAAGAATTGCCTCCTTTAAGAGAACAGTATAAAGAATACCAGAGACCATAAGTGAAATAAATATGTTTATCTGCTTTTACTATGTCTTTGGCCTTCTACTTCAGCTGCTTACTTGTATGTTTTTTCTGGTGTTTTTTTCTTCCATGGAAACAGTGCAGTAATTATTATTTTCTTAGAAGTGTAAAACCATCATGGTGCCACATTTATGAGCTGCTGTATTCTCCCTCAGTAATTTGTAAAACACAGTGAGCTTGTATCACGGAGAGAGCAGTCATTTATTCTGGTTATATATTCACACAGGCAGCCTTCTTTTGAACCATAAATATATTGTGGCTGAGTGCAACATTTGTCAAGCCCACACGTCCAATCACAACCCCTAACACCAGTGAGTCTTTGATCACAGTCTGTGACCAATTCACCTCAGTCCCAACGCATTGTGCTAATAAAAAAAAAAAAACTGTGGTCTTTTTGCTTATTTGTAGAGGAAATCAGAAAGCTGTTTAACCACATATTTACACATCAGTTCAGCACAGTACCCTAGGGTGCCATTAATAATCTGGATGACTGCTGAGTAAAGCACCACTGTGAAGTATCTAAAAGGAAGGTGCCAATGGTTTTAAGGACAGAGTTGTCTTGTTAGCTGTTTTTGTATTTCACATTCATAACGTACAAAATGTTTGCTTGCTATTAGACTTTGTAGACACCTAAGACATAATGCAGGAAGACAAATGTGATGTCTGGCGGCAGTGAGATGATGAAATGGTCCATCTACAGTGACAGTGCAACATGCAACACTGCGTACTGATGACAAAGTGTCAATAAATTGTGGATGGATACAGACAGTTAAAAGGACACAACAGCATTTTGGAGAATATGCTTGTTTGTTGCTTTACTTTCAGCTGAAAGATGGCTCTGTTCTATTAAAGTATCCGGTAAGCCATGGCAGTGCGACGGTGAGCCAGTATGTACAATACCAGGACCAGCCATCATATATTTTATTAATTACACACAATTTAAAAATAACAATCAAGATGATCCTCCCAAGAAAATAAACAACATCAACTGTTTCAGCCAGTTCACCAAAAAAAACATATGTTTCTGTTTGAGTGACAAAGCCTTAGTAATTATGTAAGGAGCCAAAAAGGAAGTCAGGTGATGTTGATACACAGCGACAAAGTCCAGGGAGGTTGGGTGGATGGACAGATTAAAACATCAGCCTTGAACTTCTGTTTTAATTCAGTTTACATTAGCTATCTTTGTAACCATGCTGACAAACCTCCCTTAACCTTATTGTAGTAATTTAACCCATACCACAATCTTTCCCTACACTTCACCAAGTTGTTCTTGTCCCTAAACCTAATTGGAATGGAGTAAATGGACTGCAGTCTTATCAACCACTCAAAGCGCTTTACCTTACAAGCCACAATCACCTATTCATATGTCACAGGGTTACAAGGACTGTGTGATGGTCTCCATAACGCTGCTATGGTTATGTTTTTATGGTGTGATACTTTTTATGTATTCTTTAAAATGTATTGTGTTCTGTTTAACCCTTTTAATGGGTGTGTTGTGTCTTATGAAGTGTTAAATCTGGTTGCTGTGGACTATATGAATTTAGCTTGTAGTGTCAGAGTGACCTTTCTGCATGGACTCTTTGCATGGACTTGGCTTTAACCATTCTATGCATTATGGAAATTTGCACAGCGTATTGTCCCCCTTGCATTTCCCCCTGTTCTAATTGTTTCTAGCCATTGGCCCACAGTCAGTCTACCTTACTATAAAGACAGGTGGAACTTGGGTGGTGTTCGCTCTCCTTGGGGCATGTCAGCTGCTACCTGATCCGGGCACCTTGTTCTCCCCCATGTGCAGCAGCCTCCTGAGGGTGACCAACAGAAACAAGTTGGCGAGTGATCAGAGACCACTGATGGGCCACAAATTCTGATAAATAAAGGAATGTGACTCAGAGACTGAGTGTGGTTCCTGAGCACAGCAACGCTTGCCAGTGATTGTGTGCTATTGTTTGTTTCCAGTTTCTGCTTTGGGTCAACGGGGAATAGATCGTTTGGACCTGCATGAGCAAGGACACTGGGATATTTGACTGCGACTGGGACCAGCCCCACTAGAGGAACCCTGATTTGGACTGAGTATTGGATACATATTGAGATTCTAACTCTAAAAACTAGACAGGGCCTTAGGAAAGAGACTGGCTATTACTTACAGTAGCCCTTTATTAGTTACCAAACCAAACCTTTACATCAGTGTGGTCACATCATAAAACAGATTTATTTTTCACAATTTGTAACAGTTTTGTAAGATTTACACAAATGACGTGCTGCTGACAGAGACATCGT
Source organism: Seriola lalandi dorsalis (assembly GCF_002814215.2). Lineage (NCBI taxonomy): Eukaryota > Metazoa > Chordata > Actinopteri > Carangiformes > Carangidae > Seriola > Seriola lalandi. Next base: position 36,047 of record NW_019525104.1, on the reverse strand, counting down.
TTCAGAAAACACTTCCATGTGTCGCTGTGGAAGACATATGTGATGTCTGGTGGTAGTGAGATGATGAACTGTACTTTGTTACCTCTGCAAAGGAGGTAATGTTTTCACATGTGTTTGTTTATTTCTCAGCAGGAGTACGCAAAAAATGCTCGACTGATTTGCACTCAACTTGGTGGAAAGATGGGGAGTGGGCCAGAACTCATTAAGTTTTGGGACAGATCCAAGTCATTTACCATGAATTAAAATTTTGTTCTCCAAAGTCTTGCCTTGGTGGAGGTCTGCACTCTGAGTGCCCTTCTTCTTTTTTATTTGGTGGACTTGCTGTGCAAACCAGTAATGTACTGAACTTTTACTGAAGTGAAGAGTCAGAAACAGGCATAACATCACAGCATTGTCAACGGTGATGCAGTTGGTTGCCTGCATATCAATGTGTCTTTCAAGGAGAACAAGAATGAGTGATCAGTGAGTCTTCAAAGTCAATTTCAATTGTGATTTCCACCTCCTAACACCAGTGGCCGCCTTGTGTCGTACAATTCTGACAGTGGCCACTTGCCAATATCACTTCACAGCCCAGTCTGTTCCAGAACGGCGTTATGGCACCTTCAATTAATAAGAAAATAAATGAATGTCTAAATAGAGAGTGAGACAGACAAGCACACACACACAGTGAGTGTGTGAGTGTCTACTTGGGTGTGGCGATCCAATTTCCTGTCATCTGATCTGCACACCTGCTTTTTATCAGCTTATCAGCTCATCAGCTCCACCTGAGGGCTACAGTATAAAGATCCTGTCCTTATCTTCACACGGTACTTGTGTTACAGCCGTTTTCCTAGTTCAAGTGATTCCTCATGCTTTTTTTCCTGGTTTGTGTGCCACTCTCAGCTTTTTGTTTGTCTCCTCTACCTGCAAATCTTCATCCCAAGCTGCCAATGCCATACCTAGTTCTGACACTACTGCTTGTCCCCCTGCCTGTTAAAGACTCACAACCTTTTTGCATTTTTTTCCAAGACATGGACCCACTAGACTCAGACCAGGATGCCACAAATATTTAGAGAGCCCTCTCCAATAAAGTAATTCTATTGGAACACCATGAGCAAATTCTACAAACTGTCTCTGACAGCAACCAAACACTGGCAAGACAAATTATTCATTTATCCAGTCAAGTTTCTTTGCTAACCTCTCTACTTACGCTGCACTGGGCTCAGCTATCTCCTGCTGAGAGGCTGCGCTGCATGCGGTCGGGTAAGTACCTGTATTGTGGCCAACCTCATCATTCCATTGTTTCCTGCTTGATTTGGCCAAAAGACATGGCTCAGCTTTAGCAGATAGGGGACTGGTGGGTCATTCAGCTTTCCCTCCCACTTCAAGCTTTTTGTATTTCTGTATACATGTCATCAGCATACATTTGAGTTTCTATCTTGGGGTATACAAATGGCAGATCATTAACATATGGGCTAAATAGGAGTGGGCCCAATATGGATCTCTGTGGGAACCCAGTGGAGAAGCTGAGAGCAGTGGACTGATGGTTACTGACTCTGTTTGGTCAGATTGGTCAGAAAGGTAAGACTCTATCTCTCTAAGGGCATCTATAGAACAATTTAAAGTAGATAGCAGAGGAGGAGGACAAATTCAAACTGCTTTGGATGCAGGGAAAAATTTGCTGTCATTTAGGCGGAACATAAATTGTTCTGCAACTCATCTCTGTAATATCTTTGATTTGGTGGAAAAATGCCAATAAGTCTGTATTTTCAGATGGTAAGAGGGTTGCCAGATTTAAAATGTGGTGTTACAGTAGCTGTCTTCCAAGAACTCAGGAAGACTCCCTGACAGCAGGACTGGTTTAATATCTGAGGGGAGGGGAGAGCCTAATGATGAGTTAGAACTTTAAACATTGTTTGCTCTTGATATTTAAAGAGCATTGATTATTTTATCTGCCTCATGAATGTATCTTGTGTGAAAGGGTGGTTCTGCAACAACCAATGAGGAGGATAGTAGCTGCAAGGCTGCAATCTTAAATGGAGTAGTGTTCATTTGAGTCACAGATTAACTCTGTAATAGTGGTTACTGAATCAATAAAATAATGATTGAAAGCTTCAGCAATTTCGACTGGGTCCCCTGAAAATGTTTCTCCTTTTGGTCTGCTTTTCTTATTTTGTAGGCACACACCACAGTCCAAGGGTAGCCTACATATCATAGAGACATCTATTGTTAGACAATGGTTCACTCTCTAACTTCTGTTATGACCATGTCCAGAATGACAAGTTCCTATCCTCAGTAGATTGGGTGTGGTATGAGAGATGTGTGATGGAATCATGAGATTCTGCGAGTTATATATTCCCTGTTGGACAAGATATCTTATGCATTGGTGTGGCACTACTTTGGGTCACTTGCTGACAAACTTTCAGTACATCTTTCCAAGACAACTGAATCTGAATTCATTTTTCAGCTCACAAGAATTTCCACCACAAACTGGTGGTGTCAGCAGGATCTCAACACAATAAGATGGTAAGTGCAAATTTAAAGCTTTTCTTTGCTTTTGCCTCACCTTGTCTGTGTTTCACAAGATCATACAGAAATTGTGTACAAGGATTTCAAGTTGGCTGTGAACATTATACAGTACGTCTCAGTTCTAGAACCTGCATGAAGCTAACCTCCTCCCTCTAACCTGGTACCTTTTAGATTACATGAGCTAAGCTAACAAAGAAACTCACACTTTCCCTCCCACACACACCAGGTGGTCTCAGCGGCCATTTTGAGTAGTTTCTTTGTTTACTGCCACCTTGTGTAGTTTTCTTTGTTCAGGTCATGTGGTCACAGCGACCACTTTGAATCGGGCATCTTGCCTTTGTCTGTGTCCCCACAGACATACCCCCATACACACACACACATACACACACACACCTGTAGATACTAGATTAGACATTGTGTTTTTACTCTGTTCCATTGTAAAGTATAACTACTGGTGTGTTTAATGTTACACAAGCGTGAATATTGCCAACCTTTACTCAGTAGAATTCCACTTTAACCTTTACTTACTGTTGATATGGTAACTTGGTTATAGTTATTAAGTTCCAGATTAATGGTAATAAATTGAGACTGAAATAATATTGGCTATTTTGCCTATTAGTTTAGGCTGGTGCCCCCGAGGACTTTAATTAATTTAAAAGTTATTTTTTAACATTGATATTTTTAATATTAATATTTTCTTAATTTATGATAGTCAATAAATACATAGACAACTGAAGATCCAACATTTATAGTGTCCAGCTCCTTAGGCAGAGCTCAGACACAACAGACTTTCTGCAAAGTGCGATAATATCACTTCAGGTTCAAATGATAAACAATAACAAAATACCATAATTGTACAAAAATCAACATTAAACCACATCTCCAACTCTTTAGAGGGTTGATATGTCTCACTCATTAAATACATATAACAATTGTTCAACATAACACCACATTTCTTCATAACAGTCACATACACAGTCAACAGTCATGACAGTAGTCGGAGCAGGGGCTGGTAGGAGGGAGCCCCTGTCATGATGGCCATGAACTTAATATTAGCTGACTAAACTTTTACAGTCGACAGTCGCTAAACATCCAGGATACCTAACTAACATGACATGCTTACCTGCAAAGTACATAATTTCACTTTAGGTCACAGTCGCTACACAGCGTTATCTGTTTAATTGCTTGAAGAACCAATTGTTCTTGGTGCATTTCACCAATGTTTTAAAGATTGCATACTGATATGCAGAGTTCAGTTTGGCTCAATGTTTTTATAGTGTGGCCATGAACTTAACATGAACTGATTTGTTATATATGTTGTTTGTAAGTAAACCAGGTTGAATTTAGACTGAATATTGTGTGTTATACTGGTATACTGATGGAATAAATGTTTAATTCAAATGTTAAAAAAGTTAAAAGTAAATGTAACATTATTTTGATAATTGACTTAGTTATCTTAAACTTAAATTAAGAATTGAATTAAATTCAGTTAAAACATTAAGTAAATGCAGCACATTAATTTTGTTTAAAAAAGGTCTCATTATCAGTTACACCGACCTTTCATTATAATTATATCTACTCTTTTTTGTGGTTTTGACTTAAAGTCATTTTTGCATTGACTTAGTATTTTATTTATATCTACTTATTTTTTCATGTCATGGTACTAAATGTAGATATTGAGATCGACTTGATTCTTTTACTGGCATTTACTCAATTCATAAGGTACATTTAAATGATTTCACACCTTTAAAATTTACTCAATATTTTTAACTCTAAAAATGTTTCACCAAAGAAACTTACTACATCATAGGTTAAATTTTTAAAGTGTACACTCACAGCAAGACTTCTGAAGTGTGACTCTTTCGGATTGACAAATATTAGCAGAATGTGTCTGCTGTATGTAAGGGTCTTTGGGAAAAACAGATTTGTGAAAAAATAAGAAAATAAAAATTAGCAGTGATGAAATAAAAAATAAACTAATTAACACTTTACTAATTAGCCAGGAATCAAACATACATCCTGTATCACACGTCACAAGAATCATGTAGTAAACTGAGGATAAATTAACCTCATGAACAATAGAAAGATACATGAAAGTGGCACATTAAACTGTTCACTTCTCTGTACAGTGTAAGATAGCAGCTTTAGAGAGTAAGTAATTAGAATTCAGGCTGGAGAGTACAGCAGTAAATACAACACCAGACATATTTTAATTTTTGTAGTTCCCTTTATTGAATCTTTCTGTAATAAAATGCTGTAGATCTGAGCTGATCTACAGTATTTTGGGTACTAAAATTAGCATATTAGAACTTCTGATGAAAAAAAAGCAAAAGATGAAACTATTCAACATTATCCTGCTAAATAAACTTTCCTGTTGTCTTCTGCCTACTGCTTATTGTGTATAACTGGACTCACTGGCAGCTGTACTGGGAGCTGTGGTCCTGAACACACTCTGCTGCCACTCCTGTCTTTTGTCTGCAGTTATTGCTGCTAGATGCACATCTAACTTCTTTTCTCTCAGCTTATCAGCCACAGTTTTTTTTAAAAACTTATTTATTAGTGTAAAAAGAATCACAAACAGTATAATGAAATAACCTTATTTAACCCTTAACATCTTGGGTTTTATGTTACTTCCCTTTCCCCTAATGAGCTGGTTGTAACATAAATGGGGGCTCGTCCGGGAGATTAATCCGTTAAAGGAGACCCGGAAACCTAAGGTTATTAGTAAATTAAGGTAAGCTTGGTTAACATTGCAATAAACGTAAGTGTGAATATGGCGTCTTTTGAGTTAGACAGTTTCTTGGGAAATCCTTCATTTGAGCGAATTGATAAGTGCAGAAAAGATCATTTGATCGCTATAGCTGTCCACTTCAATGTTCCGTTCACTAAAACAATTTTAAAGAAAGACTTAAAAAACTTAGTCATAAGTAAGTTCAGTGTTTCCTCTACATTCATTTAGCAGTGGCGGCCCGCCACTGCTAAATCATAGCCGCCACGCCTTCAAATTTCTTTTCTTTTTTTTTTTCTTTTCTTTTATTATCGCAAATGCACCACCGCCGCATCTCTCCACCTTCACAGCACAGCCTGTGATGATGAGCGCAACAGCGGCGGGAGGGGAGGAGAGGGGAGGGAGGGAGTGAGGTGGTTGGGGGATCCTATTGGAGTTAAGTACTCGCGAGAGCGCGGCCTTGAAAGTGACGTCACGTCAGGCACCAGGTGAGAGTCGGAGAAGTGTAGTCGCCAGGAATACGGCAGCGAATTACCGGAGAAAAGGTAGACTTATTAGCCAACTCAGTGACGCTAACTTGGGTAAACTAATTGATAGCATTAAGCTAATATCTACACGTCATTATGTATTAACTGCTGACTGCATTTTCAGATGAGCTTGTTCAGATAGTCAACAGATGAAGAAGACGCTAGTCAGGTAGCATCATAAGCCTTTTACTGACTCGTAAATGATGATGGTTAGGTAAAAAATAGTATTTTGATGTTCACACTTGTAATCAAATGTGATGTGAGTGTAAACTATAAAATGCTGTTAGCGTTGCTTTACTCACACTTTTAATGTAATCTTATTAGACAAGTAACATTAGACAGGGAGGAGTTGAACAAAGTGGAGGAGAGCAGAGCACAGCAGCGGGAGAGCTGGGTGAAGGTGCAGGGGAGAGAGATGAGAACAGAGGAGAGATCTTGAATGACTTGCAAGAAAAAAAAAAGCGAAGCACAGGCTATCAGGATGGGACCCTAAATGGGTGTTAAGAAATAGCCGGTTCCACTCATGGCTCTACCACACTGATAATGGTGAGTGATCAGCATCTTTTTTTCCTTTCTTGTTTTTTTTGTGCATAATATTCATTTCAATATTTCTGTTAAATAACAAATGAATAAATAAATTCAGTGTATTTCCATTCTAAGAGCAATGATCAATAATGTAACGTTACTCTGTCCCTATAGGAATGTTCTGCCGCTTATGTCGGCAGCATAAGCAGGCACCAAAAAGGGGAACAGAGAAGCGGCCATTCATTGAGGCAGGCTGTCAACTTTACCGAGTTGACTACCTGGATAGGCACATGAGTACGGAGCACCACAAACAGAGTGTGAGGTCTCAGGCCTTACTGGCACAAGGTGAATTAATAGGAAGTAATTTAAATTGATGGATCAGATCATCTTAAGTACGACCTGCTTTGTCTTGCAATAACATATTTGTACCTGCTTCCTATAGGTTCCTCTGTTGTGGTTGCCTTTGAGCCAGTCATTGTATTGGAGCATGAGGCAATCATCGGGGGGTTTAAATGCCTCTACTATTTAACAAAACGAGAGCAAGCACATCACACAAATTATCCAGCTCTTCTTGAGCTAGCTGAGTTGCTAGGATGTGACTATTTTAAAAAGCTGAAGGTAAATTATTATCATGCTACTACTGTGTATTGTTTATATTTGCATATCATCACTGCAAGTCAGCTTGCCTCAATCTCAAAACTATATTTAATATAATTTACTTTTAGATTGGAAAAACTACCACCGGTCTCATATAATAATAGATGAGATGTTGGAGATCTTAGCTGCAGTGGTGGAGGAGCCAATCCTCAAAGACATCCAGTCCTCTGCGGCTATCGGGCTGGAAGTGGATGAGAGCACAGATGTCTCTGTGAAGAGGCAGCTAGATCTGCATGTCAGGTATTATTGAGAGGACAATAATTAATGACTGACTCAGTTATACAGATATGTTGAAGATGTCTTTTTAAAAATGTTTTTCAGATATATGAACGCAGAAGGCCAACTCTACAGCCAATTTCTTGACCTGGTGCAGGTTACTGATGGGAAGGCAGACAGCATTGTAGCAGCCATAAAGGAGGTGCTGGACAAAAAAAAAGTTCCAACCGAAAAACTTTATGGATTAGGAACAGATGGAGCTGCTGTAATGACTGGTATGAACTCGCTTGCAAGAAGATTTTTTTTACAGCGTGTTTTACAGTATAACTGGTGAGCATGAGGTTAGAGAGAACATGAATTTGTTACTTGTTTTGATATATCTTTTTCTTTTCTTGTAACAGGAAGGTTGCATGGTGTAGCAAAGCAGTTGCAGGATGCCTTTCCCTGGTTGCTGCCAGTTGCCTGCGCTGCCCATCGTCTTGCCCTGGCATGTAGAGATGCCTCATTTGAGGTTCCATACATAGCTACCTTTAGGGACCACCTGCAGCAGCTCCACCTATACTTCCGTAACAGCGCCAACAGAACTGCTGTTCTGAAAGCTGCAGCGGAGTCCTTGGGCCTTAAGGACTTAAAAGTAACGGTGAGATCATAGAAACACATACTTTTAACACTGGGCATTATTGTGCAAAGACATACTTTCTGTCTCAATCTTTTATCTTAACGACTGAAATATTTTTTAGCAAGTGAAGGACACACGCTGGCTGTCACAGCACCTGGCAGTCAGCACTCTGCAAAGAAACCTCAGTGCAGTACTGGGTGCCTTGGCGGAGGAGACAGAGACCAACGAGTGTCCACAGGCCAAGGGTCTCTATGGATTCTGCTGCACCTACCGCTTTGTTGCTGCACTCTATCTCCAGGCTGATGTTTTGCCACATCTTGCTCACCTTTCCAAGATTTTCCAGAAGGAAAATGTGAACTTCTTGGCCATAAAAGAGCAGGTCCATTAGTCTACTACTTTAACATGTTTCTCTCTTAATAAGAGAGTAGAACCAGTTAGACCATTAAATCATGACATTTTGCATTCAAGAAAAATAAGTATTTTTTGTGACTGCCTATATTAGGTCCCAGTGACAGTGGCATGCCTGAGAGCCATCAGGGATGCTGGTGATGCACAGCCACTTGGATCATTCTTGGCCCAGCTCCACAATGACCTGCATGATCCTGCAGGATTAGGGGCCTTTGAAATCAGGCATGAAGAGGAGAGGGGAAGGAGAGGCAGAGACCAGGTGGTGTACACCAGAGACATGCTCTGGTCCCGGTTCAGGACACAGGTTAATTTGTTTTAATTAAATTTATAACTGAGTTAGTGGAGTAGGTCAGTGTTGAAAGGCTAGTGCTACCTTGAAATATTTTGAGTAATTGTATTTTCTTTTTTCCTGTCTGTCCTGTTTACTTGACACCTTTCAGCTATGTATGTTATTATTGTTATTGTGTTATTTTATTTTCATTGTATTTTGTATTACAGGGCACTTCTGGGAAGGAAACCTAACTTGTAGCTTATCTCCCGGTGCAAATAAAGGTTTCAATTAATCAAACTCGGCACTCATTTTGGTTTTTGTACCATATATTAGGTAATGGGGCCATATCTGGATGGTCTCCTGGACAGCCTGGACAGGAGATTTCATAACCTGGGGATAATTGGAGCTTTCCATGTGCTGGGACCCCAGGCACTAAAAGAAGACAATACTGTCATCACTGAAGACCTCAAGACCCTGGCCAACAAGTTCCTGCAGCAGCAGCCTTAAACCACTCTGCTGCAGGAATGGTCATCTTTCAAGCAGCATTTACTCACAGGAGCTTTTAAGGTAAAATGTTAGGTCCAAATTAATGGGGGAGTTCAGCAGAAAGATGATGGAGGAACCTATTTAATGACATGTTGTCCCACTATGTTAAATGTGTTTCAGGATATGGACCAAGTAATGATCATGGAAAAACTGTCATCACAAAATGACGAGTGGGCACAGCTGTATCCCTCCATGAGCCAGGCATTGCCCTGACGGTGCCCATCTCAAGTGTAAACTGTGAGAGGGATTTTTCAACAATGAACAGAGTAAGACATTTAACACTATATCATCAGACACAAACTAGAAACAATTTTAAAATGATTAGGGTGTAGGAAATTGAGAGACACAATCTCATTATTGTTTCTATTTGTAGGTGAAGACTGACTTGAGAAACAGGCTGCAGGGGGATCACCTTACAGCATGTATGCTGCTAAGTATCAATGGGCCACCTCTTGGAGAATTTTCCTACAACAGAGCCTTAGAGCTCTTCTTTAAAAACTCAAGGAAAATTAAGTGCTCTGAGCCTGGGTGCAAACTTTGCCACTGACAC
>NW_019525104.1:22929-26472 GCF_002814215.2 Seriola lalandi dorsalis | reverse complement strand
CGGAGAACATGCCCCCCACTGCTGGAAAAATTCCTGGAGGAAACACTGAAGTTGGTGGAGTTGGGACAAATTGTGTTGCCGGTGCTTAGTGAACCACCTGTGGATGCATCTGGATCTGATGGAGCTAGCAGCCACAGACCCGCAGCTGAGAGTGATGCCGCTGGTTACGCTGCACAGAGGGAGACTGGTGAGGTGAGAGAGCGGCCCAAAACTCCGTTCACATTGCCTCGCTATGATCCCCTCTCCCCAGAAAGCCACGATTCTCTGAGTGAGGCCAGACTGAAAGTCCGCCTGGCCCAGCTTCAGGCTGAAGCCCGAGAGAAAGCCGTCAGCTGGAGTTGGAAGCTCAGCTGAAGAAAGAGAGTTCTGCACCGAATGCATCTGCGGATGCAGGTGTGTTTCCTCCTTCCACTAGCTCTACCTGTGAGTCATTTGATATCAGCAAACACATTTCTCTAGTTCCTCCATTTAGGGAAAATGAGGTTGACAGTTATTTCGTTGCATTTGAGCGCATTGCGTCTGCACTCCAGTGGCCCTATGATGTATGGCCCCTACTGCTCCAATGCAAAATCCACGGTAAAGCCCAAGAAGCTGTTGCTGCTCTGCCGTTAGCGGAGAGCTTGAATTATGATTGTGTTAAAACGTCAATTTTACGCGCCTACGAATTGGTTCCTGAAGCCTATTAAAAAAGGTTCCGAAACCACAAAAAAGCCCCAGCACAAACCTATGTTGAGTTCGCGAGGAAAAAGGGAAACCTCTTTGATAAATGGTGTAACTCTTGTAAAACAAATGACTTTGATCCACTCCGAGAGTTACTTCTTCTTGAAGAGTTCAAGAAATGTTTGCCTGAGCACATTGTTGTGTATTTAAATGAACAGAAAGTGTCCTCTCTCTCCGCTGCCTCTGTACTGGCTGACGAGTACATGCTTACGCACAAATCAGTGTTTCCGTCTGCCCTGGAAAAGCATCGTGCTCCGGCACAGCAGTATGTTCACACCAAATTGTATAACAAACGGGATGAGAGGGAGTGCTACTATTGCCATAGATCTGGACATCTCATTGCAGGCTGCCCTACTCTTAAAAGAAAGGAACAAAATGGTAACGGCTCGCCTCCTAAAGGCATTGGGTAAATTAAAACTGTAGGTAGTTCTAAGATAAACTCTGTATCTTCGGATGGCATAGACCCATGTTTCAAGCCATTCATTTTTTAGGGGTTGGTATCTCTCACAGGTGAGTCTTCTGATCAGTGTCCAGTGCGCATTTTGAGAGACACCGGTGGCTCTCAATCTGTGATCCTGGCTGGTGCCTTGCCATTTTCAAAAAATTCCTCATGTGGTTATAGCATTCCCATACAAGGTGTTGAAATGGGCTACATCCCACGGCCTGTGCACAGAATCCACAATAAGTCCGAATTGGTAAGTGGCGTCTTCCCTGTAGCTGTATGTCCTGCCCTGCCCATAAAAGGTGTAGTTCTCCTTATGGGTAATGATATTGCTGGTGGAAAAGTCACGCCTGCGCTGGAAGTGTTGGCTTCTCCTCAGCGCTCGATAATGCATAACTGTGAATCTGACTCAAGATTGTTCCCTTCTTGTGCTATAACTCGTGCTCAAGCTTGTAAATGTGATGAATTTACTCTCTCTGATACTGTGCTTATGTCCTCTTTGTCAGACGAGAGAGATGTGGAACCTATGACGGAGAGAGTTCCCGTACCTCCGCCTTCTAAAGCCGTTGAGCCCGTGCGCTCTGCTCATCCAAGTGTGTCCTCGTCGGATGTTCTGACGCTGCCGGTGAACGGTGAACGCCTCACCGCTGCGCAGAGGGCTGACCCGAGTTTGAAACGTTGCTTTGAAAGTGTGGTTAGTGCGGACAAAGCAAGTGATGAAATAGTGGTCTATCTGATTAATAAAGAAATCCTGGTGCGTAGATGGACTCCTGCTGCGACTGGTGCTGACTCTAGTGTCTCTCAGGTTGTTGTGCCTTTTGTGTATCGGGAACATGTGCTTTCAATTGCTCATGACAGCAAATGATCAGGTCATTTGGGGATAAACAAAAGCTACCGATTGATCCTAAAGCATTTCTTCTGGCCTGGATTAAAATCAGATGTTGCGAAATTCTCTCGCAGTTGCCATGTTTGCCAAATATCGGGTAAACCAAATCAAATCATTCCCCTTGCTCCACTCCATCCTATCCCTGCAATAGGTGAGCCCTTTGAGCGCATAATAATGGACTGTGTAGGCCCATTACCCCGCTCTAGAAATGGGAATCAATATTTACTCACCCTTATGTGCGTTGCCACTCGTTACCCTGAGGCAATCCCGCTGCGAAAAATCACGTCCAGCTCTGTAGTCAAAGCCCTGACAAAGTTCTTCTCCACCTTCTGCTTCCCTCGAATCATTCAGATGGACCAAGGGACAAACTTCCAGTCGCGATTGTTCAAGCAAGTCCTTAAGACCTTGGATATAAGACACTGTGTCTCCAGCGCTTATCATCCTGAATCCCAGGGTGCGTTGGAACGCTGGCATCAGACTTTAAAGTCTATGCTCCGAAAATATTCTTTAGAAACAAGTAAGAGTTGGGATGAAGGAATCCCGTTTGTAATATTTGCTGGCCGCGAGGCCGTCCAGGAATCTCTAGGATTCAGTCCCACCGAGCTTGTCTTCGGACACACTCTCCGCGGTCCCCTCAAGTCCTAGTGAGAGGAACGTGCTTGATTTTGTGAGCAAATTTCGTGAACGTTTGCACCGTGCTAACGCCCTCGCTAAGAAAATTCTTTTGTTGTCTCAAAAAGTAATGAAATGTCAGTATGACCGTTCTGCCATCTCGCGCTGCTTTAAAGGGGACATATTATGCTCCTTTTCAACAAGTTTGAATAAGTCTCAGAGGTCCCCAAAGCATGTATTTGAAGCGTTTTGCTAAAAAATCCACTCCGATCCTATATTTCAGCATGCCAGTAAACCCCTCTTTTTGAGCCCTGTTCAGAACAGGCTGTTTCTGTGTCTGTAGCTTTAAATGCAATGAGCTGTGCCTGACCACGCCCCTCTCCGGAAGGGGCTGCCGTTCGGGCTTCTGGCACCGTGCTCTAATGTTTACGGTGACCGTGACCGGCAACCTGGCGTCGGTAGCGATTTGGTTCAACCACACGACTTTTATCCAGAATCTGAGCCAGAGGGAGAGGCTGCTGAAGAAGTTCAAACTCTACAACTGCAGCAGGACGTTTCTGAATGGTTGGTAACCAATTTTGTGTATTTTGACATTACATTTTGAGTTTGTTGATGAGTGCTGGCACACAGTTACTAACATGTAGCTAGGTAGCTAATGCTAACTGTTACTGTCTCGTCATTACTGGGAGCTCTTTTGGTAAATAAGCACTATTGTGAATAGTGTAATGTAGTTACCTGTCATGCCTCCTTAGATATACTTTTACAGTCTGAAAATGTTTGTTGTATGTAGACTGCTACAGGTGTTCAATATCAGTACTAGTCAGATATTTTAATAGATGCTGACAAAGTAAATAATTTTTCTCCATGTTTTGAGCAGAGATGC
>NW_019525104.1:20852-22909 GCF_002814215.2 Seriola lalandi dorsalis | reverse complement strand
TCCTCGTCGGATGTTCTGACGCTGCCGGTGAACGGTGAACGCCTCACCGCTGCGCAGAGGGCTGACCCGAGTTTGAAACGTTGCTTTGAAAGTGTGGTTAGTGCGGACAAAGCAAGTGATGAAATAGTGGTCTATCTGATTAATAAAGAAATCCTGGTGCGTAGATGGACTCCTGCTGCGACTGGTGCTGACTCTAGTGTCTCTCAGGTTGTTGTGCCTTTTGTGTATCGGGAACATGTGCTTTCAATTGCTCATGACAGCAAATGATCAGGTCATTTGGGGATAAACAAAAGCTACCGATTGATCCTAAAGCATTTCTTCTGGCCTGGATTAAAATCAGATGTTGCGAAATTCTCTCGCAGTTGCCATGTTTGCCAAATATCGGGTAAACCAAATCATCGGAAGGGGCTGCCGTTCGGGCTTCTGGCACCGTGCTCTAATGTTTACGGTGACCGTGACCGGCAACCTGGCGTCGGTAGCGATTTGGTTCAACCACACAACTTTTATCCAGAATCGAACCCAGGCCTCCCGCGTGGCAGGCGAGAATTCTACCACTGAACAATCAATGCTTACATATGGTAATTTTTACAACTGCATGAAAACACCCATTAAAAGGGCCATTAGTCTCTGGCTGAACTGTTTATCTGATAGTCAAATAGCTTTTTAAAGTCCCTCAGTCAACACCTATCTAGCGTCAGATTGGAAGGGAGGTGGGTTTCCCACCATTTCTGTAAGTTTGTCTGTGCTTGTTTGTGGTATTGGTACATTGCAGTTGTGTAATTCTTATATAAAAGCCCATTGTTCCAAAATATATATTTTGTTACCACACTTTAAAATTTTCCCCAAATTATCCAGGTGGCCCAACAACTCTTAACATCTGTTATGAGAAAATACAGGAGCCTTAACGAACCCAGTGAAAGCAATAGCCTTAATAAGGACCCCACACTTGGAAAACTAAGACCTGGATGTTTGAGAATTTCTCACCAACAACTCACTCTTTGGGCCCCTTAACACCAGTCAATCAACGTCTGAGGGCAGAAGACCACCTGAATATTGTTGTCGTTTATCCTTGGCCTCAGGTGGCCCAACAACTCTTAACATCTGTTGTGACAACATCCACGAGTGCTAACGAATCGAGTGAATACAATGGCCTTCATAAGGACTCCACACTTGGAAAACCAAGACATGGAATTTTAAGAATCTCTCACCAACAAGTCACTCTTTGGGCCCCTTAGCACCAGTCAATCAATGTCTGAAGGTAGAAGACCACCTGAATATTGTTGCTGGACAATTTGGATACCTTGACTGTGTTTTGCCATTCCTCTCTTTCCTTTCCCACTGCTGCATCTACACAGTGCACATTGTACATGACTTCACACCAGTCCAGAAAAAGCACATGTGCAGCAAAAGGGATGCGCTGTGTGAGGCTTGAACTCCAAACCTCTAGATTATGAGACTGACACGCTGCCTACTGCGCCAACGAGGCTAGCAATGTGTTTAAACTAGATGGGCAAAATCGAAAAGATCTCTCAATGTAATGTTGAGTTGTCCCTCACACAAGAGCCAGGGTGCCTGTATCCAAGGAAATGCAGGTACAACGTCGGCACTGGAGCGCTGGTGTGTCAACAAAGACTACTTCAACTGCTATCATCATGTGCCACCTAGAACACAGACGGCTTTGAGAGCAAAGGTTAGCCTTAGCCATGAGTAGTATGGTACTATAAGCTAAGTCAGATGCAATGCATTGGCTGGGAATCGAACCCGGGCCTCCCGCGTGGCAGGCGAGAATTCTACCACTGAACAACCAATGCTTATGTAGTGGCCGTTTGTCCACAAAAGCAACGAAAAATTTCTAATCAAACTTTAAATCATAAAAAACTCAAAAGGCCACTTTTGCACCGTGGGTTGTGGTGTACACGGATGGGAGAAAGCATGAAGTCCAAACGACTTTCAATTTTCAACAAAAAACGTGATTTATTTAATCGGATAACAAGCAAACACAGAACAAAGAAAAATTCCTGTGCCTCTCCCGCTCCGGTAAAAAACCATTTGCCCAC
>NW_019525104.1:20039-20609 GCF_002814215.2 Seriola lalandi dorsalis | reverse complement strand
AGATCTCTCAATGTAATGTTGAGTTGTCCCTCACACAAGAGCCAGGGTGCCTGTATCCAAGGAAATGCAGGTACAACGTTGGCACTGGAGTGCTGGTGTGTCAACAAAGACTACTTCAACTGCTATCATCATGTGCCACCTAGAACACAGACGGCTTTGAGAGCAAAGGTTAGCCTTAGCCATGAGTAGTATGGTACTATAAGCTAAGTCAGATGCAATGCATTGGCCGGGAATCAAACCCGGGCCTCCCGCGTGGCAGGCGAGAATTCTACCACTGAACAACCAATGCTTACATGTGGGAGTTTTTACAACTGCACAAAAACGCCCATTAAAAGGGCCATTAGTCTCTGGCTGAACTGTTTGTCTGATAGTCAAATAGCTTTGTAAAGTCCCTCAGTCAACACCTATCTAGCGACAACTAGACCAACAACTCACTCTTTGGGCTCCTTAACACCAGTCAATCAACGTCTGAGGGCAGAAGACCACCTGAATATTGTTGCTGGACAATTTGGATACCTTGACTGTGTTTTGCCATTCCTCTCTTTCCTTTCCCACTGCTGCATCTACACA
>NW_019525104.1:19587-19989 GCF_002814215.2 Seriola lalandi dorsalis | reverse complement strand
CAGCCAGGTGACAGATGATGACAGAAACCTTAGCCTACACACTCACAAGTTCTAAGTAACCACAGCTTCATTTACCTGCACATTATTCCAAGACTGATAAATGACTGTTAGGTTTATCAAAAGTAGATGCACTTCAGATGGCTACAGACCTGTACTTCTGATGTGAGGCTGAAGACTCTTCAATGATAACTGTGTGCCTGCAGTGGGTCAGTCTGGCATGCAACATCCCCTGTTGCAGGAAGCTGTATAGATGGCCTGAACAGAGGAAACAGAGATTACACCAACATCTCCTCAAATGTGTAGTTATGGCAACAGCTGCAAACAGTGCAAGAATGATAACAGATGCTCTCAATTATGTGTAAACTGGGTTGTCAATAGCTTGTAAATGCTGCAAATAGCTCA
>NW_019525104.1:13919-17903 GCF_002814215.2 Seriola lalandi dorsalis | reverse complement strand
GACGTCACCAGGGGCGAATCTCCATTTCGCTCGTTTGAGCACACATTTCTTGAAAGGTGGAGAAAGCAAAAGACGGAGAGGATGGACTTTTCTCATGTTTGGGGGGTCCGTAGACACGCCAGGGACACATACTACTGATAGAAAACCATGGAAAAGTGCATTTTGCATAATAGGTCCCCTTTAATGTAGGGGATAAAGTACTGGCCTTGTTGCCTATTCCTGGGTCTGCGCTCTCTGCAAAATTTTCCGGTCCGTATGAGGTCCGTGAACGTCTCAGTGAAACTGATTATGTTATTGCTACACCAGAGAGAAGGAGAAAAACTTGCGTGTGTCACATAAACATGCTTAAGGCGTATTTCACGCGTAAACCAAACTCTGCTCCACCCGTTGTCCCCGTAAAGTCCAGACCTGTCGCTGTCAGTGCGCTAATCGTTACTGAGCCTCCTAACAGCAGTAATGATGAGGATGATTTAAAGACGCGTCATTTGCCCCATCAAACTGCTCGTCTGCCAAACTCGAGGATGCTCAAAATGCTACCTTCCCAGTTAAGCCACTTGACCTGCGCGCAACAGAGTGACATAGCTTCATTAATTGACGTCAAAGAGGCAAAGCCCATCCGCCAGCACCCTTACCGGATTAACCCCGTGAAGCGCGAGTTAATGAGAAAGGAGACGGAATATCTATTAGAAAACGGTTTAGCTGTGCCAAGCTCCAGCTCTTGGAGCTCCCCATGTCTCTTGGAGACCAAATCTGACAGTTCCCCTCGTTTTATCACAGACTTCCATAATAACCTTATGACGCTGTAACCGTTCAGGACTCTTATCCTCTCCCCAGGATGGAAGATTGTGTTGACACGCTTGGCTCCGTGAAATTTGTCAGCAAATTAGATTTGCTTAAAGGTTACTGGCAAGTCCCATTAACTGAGCGCGCGTCTGAAATCTCTGTCTTCGTGACACCCGATAGCTTCTTACAGTACACAGTGATGGCTTTCGGCATGTGTAATGCTCCGGTGACCTTTCAAAGGCTTGTTGATACTGTCCTGTCCGGACTGCCAAATTGTAATGCCTATTTAGACAATCTAATTGTGTACACTATGACGTGGGAGGAGCATGTCTTCATCCTGGAACAGGTGTTCTCTCGCCTTGTGCGCGCGTCCTTGACGTTAAACCTTGTGAAGTGCGACTTCGGTAAAGCCACTGTCACCTATCTCAGGAGACAGGTGGGCCAGGGTCAGGTGAGACCCCTTGTTGTCAAAGTATCCGCCATCAATGATTTTCCGGTCCCGAAAACACGTAAAGCCCTCCGTAGCTTTCTTGGCATGGCCGGATATTATCGTAGCTTTTGTCGTAACTTTTCCTCTGTTGTTCAACCGTTAACGGCGCTAATGAGCCCCAAAACCGACTTTGTCTGGTCCCCTACCTGTCAGCATGCTTTCGACAGCGCAAAATCACTGCTTAGCCAAGCCCCCGTCCTCGCTGCGCCTGACTTCTCTCGTGCTTTTAAACTAGAGGTGGATGCCTCTGCGGTGGGAGCCGGGGCTGTCTTGTTGCAGGAAGATAGTGATGGAGTCGATCACCCAGTGTGTTATTTCTCTCGCAAATTTAACAAACACCAGGTAGAGTATTCCACCATAGAGAAAGAGACACTTGCTTTGTTATGGTCACTCCAGCACTTTGGAGTTTATGTGGGTTATAGTCCTCTGCCAGTTATGGTCTTCACCGATCACAACCCACTCGTTTTCCTCAAAAACATGTACAACCACAACCAGAGACTCATGCGGTGGGCACTGATCATCCAGGATCACCATTTAGAAATTCGCCATAAGAAGGGATCAGAGAATATTATTGTGGATGCGCTGTCCAGATTATGAGGGTTGATTTTTGTGTATTTTAGATGACAAACTGGGTTTGTATCTTAAACAAACGTATGGCCCAACAAAGTAGGGCAAACTTTTCAGGCCCTGTCTCAGCTGTCTACTCCCACCTAAAGGAAAAGGCACAATCCTTTGAAGACAGCAATGTCAAAATCTTGGACAGGGAGGACAGATGGTTTGAAAAGGGAATCAAGGAAGCCATCTATGTAAAAGTGGAGAGGCCATTGCTAAACAGGGTATGGGGTCTGCGACACCATCTATCCCCCATCTACAATGTCGCCCTTTCATCGGTACTCAGGAGAGTCAACAACATAACCTCAGACGACTCTCAACGATCGTCATCCACCAGGGGCTCACCTGATCCTAACGACTGTCGTTCACACGGGATAACAACAGGGGCACCTGACCCTAACGACGGTTGTCCACATGAGACCACAACAATGGTCAGGTGAAACCAGTACTTTCACAGGTACTTTGGTGGACCCACCCACAAGAGGTTAAATACCTGGGTCCTACTCCACTTTCTTGGTCACTCTAGTGCGGACTAGAGAGACCAATACATAAGAACTGATGAAGCCGCTTGGATAAGAGGCGAAACGTCTTCCACAGGCAAATACAAGTCCAGTTGCCTTCGATTTAATTTGAGAAAGAGATAACAATGACCTGGACGAATGAGAACTTTCACAGACAGATTACCTGTAAGAACTCCTTACAGCTGTAGTGAAACTCCCACTGAAAGGTCCATTAGTCTCTGGCTGAACTGTTTGTCTGATAGTCAAATAGCTTTGAAAAGTCCCTCAGTCAACACTATTCTAGCGTCAGATTGAAACGGAGCTGGGTTTCCCACCAAACCCGACCATTTCCTCCAGATGAAGTAAATTTACCTTTGAGAGGATATTGGTTTTATTTCTACCTTGATATCTTGACAGCTCTCGGGCCTTTCACAGAGGACCTGAGGTGGAAGCAAACACAGCTTTACCGTTCAGATACTAAGACTTATGATTTCTACCTTTTTATGAAAAGGAATATCAATTGACTCCGATGACTGTCGTTTATCCTTGGCCTCAGGTGGCCCAACGACTCTTAACATCTGTCGTGACAACATCCACGAGCCCTAACGAATCAAGTGAATACAATGGCCTTAATAAGGACTCCACACTTGAAAAACCAAAACCTGGAGGTTTAAGAATCTCTCACCAACAAGTCACTATTTGGGCCCCTCAGCACCAGCATCTGAAGCACCAGCATCTGAAGGTAGAAGACCACCTGAATATGAAAAAAGCACATGTGCAGCAAAAGGGATGCCTCGTGTGAGGCTTGAACTCCCAAACGCTAAATTATGAGACTGACGCGCTGCCTACTGCGCCAACAAAGTGTACAAAATAGATGGGTAAAATCGAAAAGATGTCTCAATGTAATGCAGACAGAAAAGAGAAGTTGTGCCTCACGCAAAAGTCAGGGTGCCTGTATCCAAGGAAACGCAGGTACAAAGTCGGCACTGGAGCGCTGGTGTGTCAACAAAGACTACTTCAACTACTGTCATCATGTGGAGCCTAGAGCAAAGACGGCTTAGAAAGCAAAGGTTGGCCTTAGCCATGAGTAGTACGGTGCTATAAGCTAAGTCAGATGCAATGCATTGGCCGGGAATCGAACCCGGGCCTCCCGCGTGGCAGGCGAGAATTCTACCACTGAACAATCAATGCTTACATATGGTAATTTTTACAACTGCATGAAAACACCCATTAAAAGGGCCATTAGTCTCTGGCTGAACTGTTTATCTGATAGTCAAATAGCTTTGTAAAGTCCCTCAGTCAACACCTATCTAGCGTCAGATTGGAAGGGAGGTGGGTTTCCCACCATTTCTGTAAGTTTGTCTGTGCTTGTTTGTGGTATTGGTACATTGCAGTTGTGTAATTCTTATATAAAAGCCCATTGTTCCAAAATATATATTTTGTTACCACACTTTAAAATTTTCCCCAAATTATCCAGGTGGCCCAACAACTCTTAACATCTGTTATGAGAAAATACAGGAGCCTTAACGAACCCAGTGAAAGCAATAGCCTTAATAAGGACCCCACACTTGGAAAACTAAGACCTGGATGTTTGAGAAT
>NW_019525104.1:13065-13899 GCF_002814215.2 Seriola lalandi dorsalis | reverse complement strand
ATTGGATCACTCAGAGAACAGTGAGCCAATCAGAAGAGAGGCTCAGAGCCTCCTCTCTTCTGATTGGCTCACCAACCTGTTGTTACTAGAGCTCCAGATAGAAGCCTGAGAGAGGAGATGTAAAACTACACTGAGATGGTTTTGGTTCTTAAAGCCACATATATATCTTCTTATGGATAAAACTTAAAAATCTGAGAAATGTAAAATATGGGACCTTTAAATGGGAAATCAGGACCCTCAAGTTAACTAAGCAGTTTTTGTTTTTTTTGGTCAACTAAGACATTCAAAGTTAAGGGTGATGAATTTTTAGTGAAAATTATGTGAAAATTTGGGGGCAACACATTAATATTCTCAGATCTGCTTTGGTTTTAGCACTAGATTTTAACAGATCATTCTACATGGCTGCATTCATCAGTGAAGAGAACAACATGACATGTGTTTGTGTTTTCAACTATTTTAACCAATCAGCTACTTCAAGAAAAAAAGTCGTCAAGGTTTTACAAGACCCTTCCAAAGCTCTCTGAAGATGATACGTAGCGGCTTATATCATGTTTTTGGTTTTTTTTTTTAGAAAGCCTGTCCACATTGTGGTTGACATTAAAACATTCATGTCATGTAAACCTAAGACTTCTGTTCACAGTGACATCCTGATGTCCATGTGAAAGGTTGCTGGGGCAGGGCAGCGTGTTACACAGCTAGTGTGATAATGTTGCCCGGTGTGGACTGAGGTATAAGAGAGCATAATACTTTAAGTGGCTAAAAGCAACTCAAGTGTGAAGTGCGGAGTCAAAGTGTGCATGTGGGGAACAGGTAG
This sequence comes from Seriola lalandi dorsalis, assembly GCF_002814215.2. NCBI lineage: Eukaryota > Metazoa > Chordata > Actinopteri > Carangiformes > Carangidae > Seriola > Seriola lalandi. Next base: position 13,085 of record NW_019525104.1, on the reverse strand, counting down.
TCTGGCAAAAGAGCTCTTTA
>NW_019525104.1:5868-7461 GCF_002814215.2 Seriola lalandi dorsalis | reverse complement strand
ACTGTGAAAGTATCAAAGCCTCAGTCCACAGAGAAATGCACACAGCCTGTATTCAGAAACTGAGCCTTAAAACCAGCCGTCAGGACTTCTGGAACTTTGTGATGTCACAACAAAGCAGTCACCAAGCCCCGCCCACCTGGACCCACCATCCAAACCTTGCAGGATTTGGTTTTAACCTGATATCTGCTATATTTTTATTGGATCAGTCAGAAAACAGTCACCAACCTGTTGTTACTAGAGCTGCAGAGAGAAGCCTGAGAGAGCAGATGTAAAACTACACTGAGATTGTTTTTATATCTTCTTATGGATCAACACTTCAAATAAAACACAGAAGAAGAAGAAAATATGGAGCTTTAATTAACAGAGCAGAAGTGACTGATCCCTCTTTCATTACTGCTTCCCACCTGTCATGATTTTTGTGTTTTCTCTCGTTTTTTAATGAGTGTATTTGTCTCCAGGTCCACATGTACCCTGTGGTGTTTATAACAGCCACTGTGGTGATAGTGATGGGGGTGGACGTGCAACACGGGCCCCCATCTGGAATCAAACAGGGACCGCTGAACAGACGGACAGCATTTCTTTTTGTTCTTTAATTTTCCACGGAGTGGAGGTCTGTAACGGAGAGTGGCTGCGTCACATGAATACTTTGTCCACGGCAGAATAAGCAGACGCTGGAAGCACCATGTCCATGTGTGTTTATATTACTCCAATAAACTCATTATTATTCTGTTCTGATCACTTCTAGGCCGATGAGAAACTCTGAGAGGAGGCATCGGCTTCTCTGCTGTTGTGGGAGTCTCACTAATTTACACCCATGTCACCTCCTCCTCCTCCTTCTGCATATGTGTACACACACACACACACACACACACACACACACACACACACACTTACACAGTCACTTCCAAATCATTATGTAGCATTCCTTTCATAAGCCAAATTGGGGTCAAGAGCATGATGGTTGAAAAACACAAATAACAAGTATGCAGGAGGAGGAGGAGGAGGGAAGACAAAGATGTGGAGCTTTCAATGGAAATCTCAAAATGGCGGCAGACAAAAACACAAAATGTGTGGTCAAAAGGAAGGGCTTCATTCACAAGGTCAGCTGAAGTTTTTCTATTCTGAAGAAAGCAGCATTTGTCTCATTCTTCCTAATGGACACATGGAAAAATGCAATAACAACACAGTGATCTATATTTTTAATTTTGCTATTTTGAAAATTTTATTATTGAATTATTTTACATTTTATTCAAGTATATAATATCTTATAATAGTTACTGATCATTAATTTATAGGATAAAAATGTCTGCCGAATGCTGCACAGTTAATATTTTAAAACCAATTATTAATTATGAGGTTTAAGTTGTTTAGAAGTGAAACAATTTCTTAGTTAGTTGTAAACTAACTAGACACTTTGTTTAAAGGAGTAGTTTGACATTTTGGGAAATATATTCACTTGCTTTCTTGCTGACACTTTTGAGTCTGAGCTTGGTTAGTATGACATAGCTTAGCTTAGCATAAAGACTGGAAAGTGCAAGCCTGAGTCCGTCCAAGGACTTTGAAAAAACACTATTGGTACCTTTACATTTTTTT
>NW_019525104.1:0-649 GCF_002814215.2 Seriola lalandi dorsalis | reverse complement strand
CAAAAATAGCAGCACAGAGCGGTTTGTATCTTAAATCATGTAAATAAACATGTTTTTATATTTTATGAAAACTGACAATAATAAAAATAACACACACACACACACACTCACTCACTCGTGCATACAAACAATGGCATGGAAGCTCATTTTAGGAACACACACACACACAAACACACAATGATGTGAGAGCACAAAAATCACAGAAACACACACACACACACACACACACACACACAGACAATAGACAAGGCCAGTGCAAAAGGGTTTTTGGGCGCACAACACACAAACAGACACACACCGAAATATCTACAAAGACAAGGCTGGGTGAGCAATTATTATGCATATACACACAATAGATGCACACACACACACACACACACACACGCCTATACAGACTGGGTGTGGAGGCATTTATTAGTCAATGTGCACAAAGGACTTTCTCTCTTACACACACACACACACACCCTTGTCTTTCTTCCCACATCTTAAAGCAAATGAACGCTTTACCTCTAATACACCAAGCTAATGTCACTCACTTTATATTAACTGTAAATACCCTCGTTCTGCTGTTGCTTGGCAACCACATACAGAGAAACATAAATACACATTGCAATTTTCAACCTGACCCCCCACCAACCTCACCCCCCCT
>NW_019525103.1:21754-23540 GCF_002814215.2 Seriola lalandi dorsalis | reverse complement strand
ACACACACACACACACACACACACACACACACACACACACACACACACACACACACACACACACAAAGATGCAGAAACAAACTTACTCAAAGACAGAAAAAGGTGCAAAAACACATAATTGCAAACAATTGCAATAAAATACGTGATTAAAAAAAGATAAAAACATTTGTAAGTTACAGAATTTGACACATTTAACACCATTATCACAGTTTATATACTGAATATCTTCGTTGTATCTGAAGACGTTATTTCATGAATTATCAAAAGGGCTAAATTTGGTTTTTATAGTCTTTACTAAAACACTGTTTCAGATATTTCTATAGGCAGAAATGATAAACTGAAGTGTTGCTGTTGATGGGATCCTCACCTGTGGTTTAAAGTTCAGCTCAGGGACACGCTGGATGTGGCCAAGGAACATCTTGGTTTTCATTTTGTCGCCCATGTTAACGGGTTAGAGCGAACACACGGCTGCGTCATGTGATCTATAGAGATTCAGTATCTCACATAGTGTTTCTGGTGTGATGCGACTCCCAGCAAAAGACAGAAAAGATCAGTAGACGTCATCATCACATCACGCCGGGAACACACTGCCTGCGCTGCGTGAAACGTGGCGCCTGATGTCGCTGAGCGCGTGTTGGCTGCGTTGCTGCTCCTGCTGCTGCGTTACTGCGTCTCTCTACATAGTGTTCACAGGTTACCAAATGCTGGATTTCCTCTTATTATAAACGAAATAGAAATTAATAGAAAACATCAGTAAAATGTCTCCACATGCAGCTGCTGTAATGGTTAAAAAATATCTGTATCATATTCAGATTCAGACTAGACGCAGAAATTATACTGGAAGGTGGACGCTGGAAATGAAAACCAAGACGTTCTGCAGCCGCCACGCACATGCAACGTAGGCAGTGTGTTCCTGGTGTTAAAACTACTGCAGACGTCTTCAGCTGCCTCCGTCTGTCACGTCAACATCGTCCTGTAGGTCGAGACAGTCGCTCAGCAGGACTCAGGACACACCACAAAGCTGTAACACTTTAAATCTGACTTTCTGACATAGCTCATGTTTAGTGGTGATCTTCTTGCACATAAACGCAGGACAGTCGAATGTTTTATCTTTTAATCTCGGATGTTGTAAATCAGAATAACCATTAAAATCTAATCAGCTGATCTGACTGTCAAATCTCAGCCAAGTCTTTATAAACCTATTTTGTAACGCGGGTATTAATCCTGCCAACAGACGGGCAGAGTTGTGAAAAGAAAAGCAGCTTTCACATTTAAAAAAAAAGAAAAGAAAAGTCAGAAACTCACCACCAGCTGTCTTCTCTCTTTGCAGCTCCACCGTGGAGCTTCAGCTCAGGAGATTTGTGTTTTTGCCTGAGAAAACAATTTGTCCTAAAGTCAGGTCTGGAGTCTGTTTGCTTCAGGTGCAGCAACACGTCAGATTCTGCCTGTTTAATATCAAAAAGTATTCTCACTTTTATTGATCTCTGATATGAAAAGAGTCCACTTAAAAGTCAGAATAAAAACAATATTTCCTCTGGTTTAACTAAGTCAAGGCAGCACGTTGTCCGTCCAGCAACCAGTCATCCAATCAAACAGATACTTGTCAGCCACACGTCTATCAACAGTTCATCCCTGTATCGAGGCGCCAGGACTGTGTTGGCAAAATCACTGTCCTTTAAGAGCAACTACAGCCGGGTTAATAATCCCGCTGTCCCCACTCTTCACAGTACGTCACTTACAAACGTGAAACTGTGATGTCAAGTGCAGAAAAACTTGAACCCACAGA
>NW_019525103.1:14236-21255 GCF_002814215.2 Seriola lalandi dorsalis | reverse complement strand
GCTGTTAGCTGTTAGCTTGGCTCAAAACATGTTTTATCATTAACAACATGTGATAGAATTTATGGTCAAAATGTTACTTCATTCTTATAAAAGAATACTTTTTTTGTTTGTGCTAAAAAATATATTACATATAAATAAATATAAATATATCCTGACAAATACGTCCTTAAAAAGCCACTTTCTGGTGATAAACTTGACACATCATTTTTTACAGTGCAGTCTTTCAGCCAGTCAGTCAGCAGCTGTGCAGCGCTGTCACACTTCATCAAAGCTCCATCACCAATGATAATGTGACCTGGCCGACTCAGCACCGCCGCTCCCTGCTGCCCAGAATATTGGCAAGTGTCAGATAGCCGATAGATTTATGTATGCAAATCAGCCCGATCAATAGCGTCTGCCACGGCCCGAGATCTACAACCACACCACATCGCCTGGAATATTTCCTGTCAAATAAAAATCCAGTGGCAGAGCAGAGGGAGGGGAAAAAAACTTAGTATGAAAGGAAAAATGATTTGGAGAAGAGGAGGAGGAGGAGGAAAAGTGTAGATATGATGAAGAAGGTTCCCTGTCAGTGAAGACGGCCAATCATCAGAGAGAATAAATCAGAGCAGGGCTGTCATTGGAGGAGGGCAAGGCAGCGAGGAGTTTTACTCTGTCACAATCCAAACACATTCACTTCAGTCCTGTCACAATCTTCTGTTTCTGTTGTTACAGGATCAGATGTCACGCAGTCGCTTCTACTTCCTGTCCAAGTCCCAGGAAACAAGAGGCACAGACCATTCCTGGTTTCTATTGGCAACGAGGAAAAAAGTACCAAATAAAACTCCTTGTAATTTTCCTATCTAGTTTTAGTTATACATCATGAATTAATGCGCGACATTATTTTGTTAAGAATTAATTTTTGAAACAACCCAGTTATTTTTACACAATATTTTATGGTAATTACATTAACTCAGCTTAACGTTACATTTTTAAAAAAGTAAAAAAATATTAATATATATATATATATTTATGAAAATTAAAAATAATAATAATTCCATCTGGACTGACCTGATGTGACGCAAAGCATCAATGATACTTTCAGACACAGATTTATTATTATATATTATATTATTTATTGATGATATTATGAATGAAGTTGTGATGATAACGTGATCAGGTAGAGTAAGGGACATTGATTTAAACAGCCTCTTCGTCATCACCTCCTCCTCATCCAGGAAAAGGCCAGACTAAGCACAAGGAGAAGGGTCAGGTGGGGATGGACAAGGGGGGGGGGGCATGTCGGTCGCCTGTCGGCGTGGCAACAGCCGCCATGTCACCGCCTTCCCCCGTGGGAACCGCCCGTCAAACGGAAAGGTTGTGCCACATCTGCATAATCATTACCGCGGCGACAGAAAGTCATTCTGGGAAACAATCAATGTTGTTTTAAGGGATCTTTAAAACAAAAAAACAAAAAGAGGTTGAAGTGTCTTAAAGAAGATCTGGTGTCTCAGCCGCGGCGACGCAGCGAGAGTCCGAGCCTTTCAGAGACAGTTGGATCCAGTTTTTCAGTAAAACACTGAATCGCTGACAAATCTTCTGCTTCACAGTCCAGCATCTATATTCAGGTTCAGTGCATCTCTACGTTTCCACTGTGGTCGTACGAGAGAGAGAGAGAGAGAGAGAGGGAGGACACAGTTCAGAAACGGCGAGAGCTGCAGACGCTCAGAGCGTCTCTCCTGGAAGACGCTCGGTGTTTCACTCGGTTTTACTCGTGAAAACTGCCAGAAACTAAAGTGTGAAAAATAAATAAAAGAAAGCTAGACAGAGACGTTCAAAAGCAGCAGGTAGAAGAAGTTACTCTGTATTTCTCTTTGCTGTATACACTATAAATCCTTATGCTAACCGTATAGCCTTTAGCATTTAGCTAGCAACTGATCCAGTCCAGGTTGCGTCCGAGCGAATTCACAGGTTGAAGGTCATGAACCTGAATGGAAAGCCAGCAGTGATGGAAGAAGAATAAAATCACTACAATATTCAAGTGAAAGTATCAGCAGCAGTTTGTGGAGTGGAAGTATGAAGTCGCGTCAAATCGAAAGACTTAAGTAAAAGTTTAAGTGTATGTGAGATAGTCACCTTGCAGCACTGTGAGCTAGCAGCTAACTGCTAACTAATCAGCCTTATTTCACATAGGAAACCAAAATGGCTGCTGTACAGACACCGACTGTTTCCTGAGTCGGATCTGAACACTGTGATATTTAACGGTGTCTTTGTTAAACGTTGTGGTTTAAAAACAGAAAAGGAGGTAAAAAAGGGAGATGAAAAGGAAACAAGTGAAAAGGAAACAAGGTGGAAAGGAAAGTGATGAAGAGAAGAAGAAAAGGAGACCACAAGAGAGGAGACCGGAGGGGAGAGTGATAAGTAATACGAGGTGGAGGAGGAGAAAGAAAAACTAGAGAGGTGGGACGAGGAGGAGTAAAGAAGAGAAGAGAAAGAGGAGGAGGAGGAGAAAAAACATCTGTGACAAGGGAGAGGAGATGAAGAGAGGAGACAAAAAGAGGAAGATGAAAGAGGAGTGGAGGAGGACAGAAAGCGAGAGGGAGAGGAAAACGAGGAAGACACAAAGGAAAGGAGCTGGGAGGAGAGGAGGAAGGAGGTAGAGGAGGAGTGGAGAGAGGAGGGAAAGGGTCGTCTTCTATCAGCAGATAAGAGGCAGAAATGGATGAATTCTATTGGCCGGCGAGTCTCTTCCAGCCTCTTATCTCCTCGCCTTCACCAACTCAGGACACATTTCATAGAAATTTGCGAAATCAGGAAAGCTGGGTATCGTGTCATCTATCACCGAGCGACACGGGCCCATACATCCTCCCGGCTTCACAATAAAAGCCACAATTGACACTTCTTCTTTTTTTTTTTTTTTTTTTGGTTTCTTAGCAATTATATGCTGCTGCAGCGACACGGCGGCTTCGGCTTTGTTGTTTGTTGTTTTCAAGGTCAAACAAACTTGGGTTGAAATCAAGAGTTTCAGTTTAAGTCGGTCGTAAATCACCCGGCGGCCGAGGAAACAGCGTCTGTAATTACACACGTTTATAGGAAAAAAAACCATTTGACTGTGATTGTTTCTGATGCATCAAATGAAATAAAAAGATGACGGGAGGTTTGAGAGGGGGGGAAGAAAAAAGGACAAAAGGACGGAGATGGAACAAGAGAAACGTCTGCAAACAGAAACACTCATATACATGGAAACACAAAAGAAAGATGCTCATTAAATGCAAGTCTTTGTGTGAGTGATCTCTCTGACACTATAAATACACCGTGCCCACTCCAGGTGTTAGACAGGCCCAGCACAGCGTCCGTCTCTGCTCCACCTGCAGCTGACTTCCTGGGTCAGGTGTGTTCAGCCAATCAGAAACTACCCAGGTGTCGTTTCCTGCTGATCACTGTTGAATGAACGCTGCGATACAAATAAAGTTTATTATATTATAATTACTGATGAATTATGAAATGAAAATAAGTCGTGTTGGGTTCTGCAGGACCAAGAGGAAGAAACTATTAACGACACATCGCTGTTGTGCTGCAGTTAAATACTAATAACATGTGGATTAATCCGCTGCTGAAAATAGATCCCAACAGAAGTCGTTTCTTTTTATGAGTGAGCAGCTGTTTAAGGAAAAACCCCTTTTTGAAAAAAGTAAAACTTTATATTTGTGAGGCGTTTTTAAAGAAGTTTTTATCATTTGTTGAATTTTTATTAACAATACAGCAGCTAGTCGCCGCTCCACAGTCTGTATATACACGTGTGTGTGTGTGTGTGTGTGTGTGTGTGTCATGTATTTGTGAGGAAGGCGTCTTCGATACGGGAAGTAGTGGAAAGTATTTCATAATTATAAATGTTAAAATATTAATATTAAAATATTTAGTTAAATCAGTGTCATTTGCAGGTGGCGTCCTCAAAACAGTGTGTGTACATGATGTGGGCTGTTTAATGTGTGTGTGTGTGTGTGTGTGTCAGTGTCAGCTGATGTTTCATTTGATTGGTTAGTTTACATTAGACACGCTGCATCCGACATGTTATTATAGTATTAAACGTTTCCTCTGAGCAGTTTCCTGTTTCACAAAATTCAATCATGTGACGTTTGTTTGTGATTAATTACTCAACTGAGCAACTGAAAACCTACATGATCATCTACCTGAGAGTGTGTGAGTGAGTGTGAGCAGTAAAGTTTGAATTAAGCTGTGTTCGGATGTGTGTGTGTGTGTGAGAGTGTGTGTGTGTGTGTGTGTGTGTGTGTGGCAGCCCTGTGCATGACAAACTGGTCCAATTTCAGGCGTGTCGCGGCGCCCCGCTGATATTTGTCTCACTGGCGTTGTTGTTGTTGTGGCCCTTCCTCCTCCTCCTCCTCCTCCTCCTCTTTTTAGTTTCCCCTCAGATTTGAATCGGCGGGGGGCCGCGGTCCGTTCCCCCTCTGACAGCGCAGAAATAATTACAGTAGTGCCTTCCCCCCTCGCTGGCTGTTATATTAGCCCTTATCAGGCTGCTGAGGGGGGTAGTTGATCAACTAAGGTCACTGTATCCTGACCACAGCACAACAGCTACACCGCCATTTGGAGATATGATAAATAAAAGCCGGGGGTTACGCTGCAACAACACTGTTATCTGCTTTTTGTTTCATTCTCCCGCCTCCTGCAGCTCGGCTGTGTTCGTGTCTGCGGAGCAAAGAGCACAAAGTTAAAGCAGCTGACGGAGACGCCGCACAAAACCTGCGTCTGGTGATTTAGTGAAACTGATGAGCTGAAATAATTAACAGCTGAAAGTGGAGAAGCTGTTTATGTGTTTCCCAGCAGCCACGTGGTGAGGGGGGGGGGGTGTTTGTAAATGCAGCTGCATTATTCTAAAAACAGGTTGCAGACAGAAGCGCCGGCGCCAGCGGAGATAATAGATGCACCTACATTATCCTGAAGTGGCGGGGAAATCGAGGGGTTAGGAGGGCGAACAGAACAGATGCGCCTACATTATTCTACAGCCAGACCGATAGTGACGGGGGGGGGGGGAAATAAATACATCTACATTATTCTGGAGTCATGCGAGAGCGAGAGGTGAGAGTGAGCGAGGAAAACAGATGCAGACGCATTATTCTGGAGTCAAAGTGAAAATTTTAGAGGTGGAGGTGAAGCGGGAAAAATGGCTGCTCCATTACTCTTCAGCTAAACTGATAGCAGGAGGTTAAGGACGCAGGTTTACCTACATTATTCTCAATCTGAGCGAGGCAGGAGGAGCACAGTCGCTGAGACACAGCGGGCCCGTCTCTTCCTGTGAGCTACAGCTGAGGACACGCCCCCTTCATTTACATGAACGCATTAACTCGCCAGTAAAGAGTCTGGAGCTCGAGTGTTTGTGAAATGTTCATGAGCGCGTTGAAGTGTCTCGTTTGAAAAAGTCGAACTTCCTCGTTTGTGCAAGAAAAGTTTTTCCGCTCGCTTCAGTCGGTTTCTGTCTTTTTGCAACAGAGATTAAGAGTTTGATGGGAGATGAGGAGGAAGTGGGGAAGCTAATCCAGGACGCACATTAGAGGGCCGAAGACTGAAAACACCTGTTTCATTTAATGAACTCTTAGAGTTTATTTAGGATTTGAGGATCTTATTTTTCTCCTTTTCATATTTGTCAAAACACACAGCTGCATCCTGTGTATATATACAAATAAAGTTTCTTATTATAATTATAATTATTATTGTTATTATTGTTGTTGTTGTTGTTGTTGTTATGGGAGACCTGAAAGGACGAGCAGAGAATTAACGGCAGCTTCTCTGATAATCCTTTAACTCATCTTCCCAACATTTCATGGATCGATTTGCTGCTTTTTTATTATTATTAATTTTAGTAATTTCAGTTTGGACTAAACGAACATTGTGTGAGTTTCACTCTGGGCTCTAATTAAAACGGCGCTGCTCATTATTTTCTGAATCAATGAAAAAAAACAATCAGAAGATTAAACTTCTAATCTGCAACTTTTCCACAGTAAAAGCAGCGCGACCTGTTTCCTACATGTGGTCGAGTTGTGTTCTTACATTATCCCAAATGTTTGTAACGGTACGTTTCATTGGGTCGCCTATCCATGACATCACTTCCTGTTTGTGTGACAGAAGCATCAAAACTGACTTTTTATCCAGTTTCAAGTCACTTCTTTAGATCTTTGTCATTTTTAACTTTATATATTTAAACCAGATGAAACGAGCTGAACATTAAGAAACTACAACAGTGAAACGCTGGTTAATAATGATTTAATGTTTAACTATAGACTGTGTTAATATATAATGTATAGAATAATATACAATATAATACATAATTTTATTTAGGTAACATTTTAAATATGAAAGTATTTTTGTACTGATATCAGTACTTTTACTTTGTACTTGTATTGTATTAGACTGCATGATATTATAAGGTATGAATTTACTCTCTCACACACACACACACACACACACACACACACACACGCACACACACACACACACAGGGACTAACTGCTGCTGTGAAGTCTCTTAATAAAGTCAGATGTGAATTTGTTTCTTCCTCAGAAACCTGCAGTCTGAGTATGACAGCTAGTCGATCCTGTGACAGCCACAAGCACTCTGCCTATATGCTCAGTGTGTGTGTGTGTGTGTGTGTGTGTGTGTGTGTGTAGTACATGCAGAGCTGATGTGAAGCCTCTGGACAGTGTGTGTGTATGTGTGTGTGTGTGTGTGTGAATCTTCTCCGGTCTCTTTATCTTCACTCTTAGGTTCTGACTCCTCCCTCCACACACAGGTGATTACAGTGATGGAGGACAGGTAACGACAGGACAGGTGTGCGGCTCGGGATCGGCCTCCTGATGGTGAAACGGCGTCACCTTGTAACTAACGCAGACGGACAGACGTCCAGCCCAGACTGAACATCCGTGTTTTTTTTAAAGGCAGTGAAGACGCTCGCAGCTCCATCACTGCAGCTCTTATCTGAAGCCGACAACAACATGAACAAAGCACCATCACGGACAGACCCCCCC
>NW_019525103.1:4578-14216 GCF_002814215.2 Seriola lalandi dorsalis | reverse complement strand
ACCCCCACCCCAAACCAGTCCCCCTCGAGGAAACGGTCTATGACTAAGAATGATCTGATAAATCATCTCTTACATTCGTGACCAACTGATCGTAGAATATAAATAATAATCTGCGGACACAGCTGCAGGTTTACACTTCTTCACTTTATTCATCTTAAACCAGGTCACGGTGACGGTTCTGTCCACTGTATATCACTGTATTCCACTGTATTCCACTGTATATCACTGTATATCACTGTATATCACTGTATATCACTGTATTTCACTGTATTTCACTGTATATCACTGTATATCACTGTATTCCACTGTATATCACTGTATATCACTGTATATCACTGTATTTCACTGTATTTCACTGTATATCACTGTATTTCGTTTTAACGCTGTTTAAATATCAGATTTTTTACATCACTCTGTTATTGGATTTTATTTTCTTTCTAAAAGTCCTCAGTGCTACGAAGATACAACTGATCATTATCATTATTAATTTATGACCTGAATCCCTTTATTTCCTACTGACAAATCTACACTGAACGTCACACACCTGAATGTACGAGTCAAAGTCAGAGTCGAGAGTCTGTGAATTATTAACCGCCACTGATCAGTTTATTCCAGCGTACTCTGGCCTTTAACGAGTCTTTAACGAGGCTGATCACACCCACTGCGAGCTGCCGCCACAACACTGATGCTCCAGCTCACCTTAACAATTCAGCACTACGGATGTGAAACCGTGTACGAGTCCGTGCTGTAAATGCTGTAATGGAGGGGAAACTCTGGATACACATCTGGCTGGACTGATCATTTACAGTAACAGGACTTAATCCCCAAAGAACGGTAGAAGAACATGATCCCAGTTCTTAATAAATAAAAACTCATTAAATAAAGAAACCCACTCTAGACTTTCTTTGCAGTTGTTTTGAATGTAAAACTTTTTTTGTCATTACAAACAATTTAAGAGAAAAAGTTTAATCTTTGAAAGTTGTTCATGAATTTGAGAGTGTCAGTATTTGGTCCGTCCCCCTTTCGCTTTAATGACAGCGAGCACTCGAGCCGGCATGGACTCCACGAGTCTGAGCAGAACCTGCTGACCCGTGTTCTCCCAGCAGGACTGGATAACGCTCCACAGCGCGTCCTGTGATGTCACAGAGTGTTTGGTTTTCTCGGACCTCAGGTGAGCTCATAAATGTTCAATGGGGTTGAGGTCAGGAGACTGTGGAGGGAAGTCCATGACGGCGAGGACTCCCGGCTCTTCTCTGGTCTTCAGGTAGTTCTTGTAAAGCTCCGAGGTGCGTTTAGGGTCGTCGTCCTGCTGCAGGATAAATCCCTCTCCACAGAGATGCAGACCTGAGGCGACGGCATGTCTCTGAAGAACGAACTGGTGCTGCTCCTCCGTCAGGGCGGAGTCAATGTGGTGCAGGTGTCCGACTCCGGACGAAGCAAAACACCCCCAGACCTGAATATTCCCATCGCCGTGTTTCACCGTGGGTTTGATGCACTGCTGCGTCGTTCTCTCTCTGCCATCAATCTCAAACGTGGACTCACCAGTAAATAAAACCTTCTTCCAGTCGTCCACTGTGAAGTTCTGGTGTTTCTTAGCCCAGCACAGGCGTCTGGCCTTGGTGCCCCTCCTGAGCAGAGGTCTGAGGCCACTGCAGGACAGCCGTCTCTTCACCGTGCTCCTGCTGATCGGAGCCATGCGTTCTTTATTCAGCAAGTTCTGTATCTGTGACGAAGTCGCTTTTCTATCCGTCAGGGAGCTGAGCTTGATGTACTGATCTTCTGACGGCGTGGTCACTTTGGGTCGGCCTGATCGAGCTTTGGACACGACTGATCCGCTCTCTGCGAAGCGTTTCAGGGTCCCATGCACGGCCCCCTTAGAGACCTTCAGCCTGGCCATGATCTGACGCTGAGAAAGACCCTCTTTGCTCAGAATAACAATCTGACTTCTGACACTGTCGCTTAGTTCTAATGCCATTTTTCCCCACTGTCAAAAGTTGAGGCGCAGGCTGATTTATAACAGGTGAACACTGGCTGCAGGCTGAGCACATCAAATCAGACTGAGTGTCACCTGTCAATGTCCTAATTGCAGTTTGCTCCTGTCTTCACTGTACATATCTGACCTATAGTGTATACACATATTCATATTTTCTCTACATAATGTCTAACACTAGTAGTACTCATTCATACCCTTGCAGCTGCCTACTCTCTGCTGCCACACTGAATATATATTGTCAATAAAGTTGAATCTAATCTAAAATATTTGTTCTTCATTTTACGTAACTTTTAATATTCTTAAATGTTTCTGAATCCTCAAACTTTTGGATTATTTCCAGGTTTATGTGAAAATATTAGAGACTTGCAATGTGACTTGCAGACTTTAATTATTGTACACATTCGATTAGTTTTTATTATAAGTTTTCCATATTACGTGGTGCTATATTATTTGAGTTTATTATATTATTAGTAACTATTACTTCATTGAGTGTATTATATAATTTAATTATCAACTGCAGTGCTTTATTATTTCATATATATCTTAAGTGTGGCGCACATTTGGTTCCCAGCTGCCATTGTTTGCAGGGGGACAGGTGTGAATGTGACAGTCTGTTGGCTGCACATGTAACTGCTAAGAGAGAAAGTTGTCAGTGGTGATTATTGAAAACTCCGACCAAGAAATAAGGATAATAATAGTGTGCAGTGTAAATCCTTTGTCGTGCTCTTTCAATAAGTCTCTCATCTGCAGCTAAATTCAACCTGATGGCACCTGGAACTTCCTGTGGGCGCGCGCTGTAGCTCCGTGGTTGGTTGAGTCGCGCTGTCGCGCCGTAGTTATGGACGATGCGCTGTGACGTCACTCCATCCCCGAACCGCTCTTCTTCTTTCCGGTCCGAAAGTCGTCTCGGTTTTCTCCGTCCCTCCTCCGGTGACACAGGAGGCGCGAAAAACTCACGCTTATTGCACCGACGTGTAAACTGGTGATAAAAACAACACAGTTTAAAATCGTGCTTACGATGCTGTCACATATCGATAACCTAAATCAAGCTAGCTGGCTAAAGCTAGCGCTGAACTCGGTAACATCACGTAAACAAACGAACGTTTCCGGTTACGTATCTCGGTGGCTGCTCATCACCAGAGGAACCGACTCTCCACAAGATCCTCACGTGTGAAAACTTCCTTTCCCACAGTTAAACAATCAACTCTTTAAACCAGCAATATCTTATTTAAAGATAAACCTTTACCCACCGCATCATCTCATTGATATTGCGTGCCACTCAAATGCGTCCCACAGGAAGTAGTGCGCACTTTAAGGAGTTCCGCCCCAAAACCAATAAACCAAGCGGGAACAAAAAATAACATGATAAATAAATCAATAAATGAACTGACTGGCGGTAAAAGGTATTGTAGGATCATACCCCAACTCTTTCAGCCTGAATTGATCAGCTGATATGTCCCACCCAAACCCTTTCACCTTCATGAAGTAGTCCACACTCCCTTGATATCTGACCCAGTAAACAGACACCTGACATACCTTAAACTGAGCAGGCCTTCCTGTTTCCACCGGTGATGCACGTGGGTCTTCGTAGCTGCTCTGTAATGAAAATGTTTTACCGCTGCGTCCTGTAGTGTAATGAAATGGCAACAGACGTAACGTATTCTCTATTCTAATACAGTGTTGTAATGAGACAAACTGGTCTTTTGTACGTGCAGGAAGTTCTGTTTGCAGACTTTCCTCAACAGTCATCAAGGGAACTTTTTCCTCTTTATTAGTCTTTAAGGGAACGTTCTCATACGACCTACAGAGAACCATATGGAAGCGTTTTCCTTCTTTGTGATGCCACATGACCGTAAGAGAAAAGAAAAGTCACAGAAGGAACGCCCTACAATCCAACTTGGCTGCAGAATGAAACGTCCTCATGTGACTAACAGGGAACCATATGGGAACGTTCTCTTAACGTCCTCTTTGCAATGTTGCCGTGAAAATAACCAAAACAGAACGTCTCCCTAAAGTCACACAGGGAACGTTAACTTGGACCCAGATCTGAACCTCCTCATTAAGTCCTCAACAAAACGATCTCATATGACCAACAGTGACCATCATAACAATAATAATAATAATAATAATAATAATAATAATGATAATAGAGCAGAAGCACACATGATAAAATGTAATTGGGGCAATATTAATAATAACGATGTTAATAAACTCCAGGTAAAAGTAAGGTTTAAAAAGCTGACTTTTTAAATGGTGGTTTAAAAGCCTTGAATGATCCACAGCTTCAGTTTTCAACAGAGAACGAGTCAAAGCGATTTACAACCTTGAATAATTAAAAGCCACTTCAACCATGGATGAGATACATTCCTTTATTATAATTAAAGTACTCAAACATCTGCTCTGCCGCGGAATGTCACGCCAAACCAAAAGAGCTTTAAAAAAATCTGCTCAGTTAAAGCGTTTCATCATTTGTGAAAGTAAAAAAAAAAACAATCAACTGAAAACTTCGCACACCATTAGGCGGCAAATAATGAGGAATAAAACATGGAATAAAATACAAAAAGGTAGCAATCGACACAGTGTTATATGATTTAAGATTGAGGAGCAGTGGGGATGAGGGCTGAGCACAAAAAATAATACAAATTAAATCCAAACTTCCAGTTTTAATCAAATTTAATATGAGATGAAAAATGTCAGATTTGTAGCTTCTGTTCGATTCAGGTTGTTGGATTTTATTCTGATGATTAAATCAGCTTTGAATTCAACTGAATAAAATCAAGGAAAGATTCTGTAGAATTTACAGCCCTCACACGGATCAACGGGAGAGAAACAGCAGGTAAAGATAATCCTCACAGTCTGCAGCTGCTCTCTGGACGGACACACACACTGTCACCTGACACACACACACACACACACACACACACACACACACACACACACACACACACACACACACTTCCACCAAACCTAACACTACTCTTCTTTAGCTTCACTTCAGTCTCCTTCAAAATAAAATCCTTCATCTGCAGTGAAAACAACTCATCAGCGTCGCAAGCTGCCAAAACTGAAAACGCTAACGGCGCTAGCACGTCGTTTCATTTCTTCACTTCCTGTTAAAGTCTCCTCTTTGGGGCCAACCTGAGCGTTAGGAAGAAAACCACGAGGTTCAGTTCACTCTGCAGGTTTTCAGCTCTGAACTGCTGCTCAGTCAATACGTTTCTTTGTTTTTAACGAAAGAGATCATTTAACTTTTTTACCCCTTTTTAGTTTTGGTCCGATTCTTCCAGCGCAAAGTCGTCAGTGAGCAACTCTGTCTCCTGGAAATTATATTTATATGCAACCAATTTATAGTATATTTTAGATTCCTATTAACATGATGAGGAAATGTTGTTTGTTCATGGAGGTCGACATGCACCTGTAGTGACTCCAGCATCACTGAAGTGTTTTATAGCTCTGACTCTCAGCTCAGTGAAACCCTTCAACACAGAGAGGTTCACACTGACTCGACCAACAACATGCGATGCTTCTCTTCCTAAACATGCAAACACTGACTGACTGTGGGAAGATATTTACAGCAGGTAGAAAGTCAATTATTATCATGTTTATTAATTGAATAGTTCAGCCCGTCAGCCTCATTCAGTAGGTTATGATGATATAAGAGAAACTTGGCAGGAGGAAAATCTTATCAGAACTTATTTATATATCGTCTCGCTGGTTCAAAGCCCTAAACTTTATTTTATTATCTGAGCTTCCTGATTGACTGTTGGACTTGTAAACACCAATATGATGGTTTTGATTTGTTAACTGGGTTGGAGAGACAGTTAATGGCATTCAAGTGACGTGACACAGGGTCTAACTACAGGCTGTTTAACAAGAGTTACCAGAATACAGATGAAAGAAAGGGAAAATGGGGGCAGTGCATCCAGGGAAATTAACCATCCCAAGATACGTAATTAACTGTGGGTATTAATCAAGCTTCTTCAGGTAAAATAGGTTTGTCTAGGTGTGTGAATGTTCATCAGTCAGCAGCGTTGAACTGAACCACAGAGTGAGTTTCTTCCTCCTCCGCCTTCGTCGACTCAAAGAGGAGCAGAAACGAACAGAGAAAATGTTGCCTTCACTCACGATCATACAGCAACAAAAACAACCCAGGGCTCTTGTTTTGAAAGGAACAAGGGGGGAAGCGAGAGGACCGAACAGGTGACAGGAAGTACAAGACACGATAAGAGAGGATGCAGTCAGTCAGTCAGTCGTCCTTCATCACTGACTCCAGGTCAGTTTCACAGCTTCCAAACTCTAAAGTAAAAGCACAGATTCTCCGATGTAGAGGTTCGTTTTAGTGGAGAGAAGTTGCCGTGGTTACGAGAACAGCTGTTAGCACTGTTACATTCCCCAGTGAAAACAACTGGTAGTGCTGGATATGGTTTTTGGGTTATTATTATATTAAACAGCTGATGAAGCAGACACGTGGCGTTCAGGGTTCCTGTAGTAAAAGTTCATTTTCACATTCTTGGTTTCAAACACTGAGGTGAAAAAAAAGAAAAAAAAAAGTCAAATGTACAAGACCGTTAGGAGAGAAGTCAACTACAATTCCCAGAGAGCACTGCTGCAAAAAAAAAACATCCAGTCAGAGAGCTACAGACTCTGTTGCCGTGCAGCTGAAGTTATCTAATTTACAATCAGTTCACTTTTGGATTTTTCTGATTTGACTTTAAATGTCTCCAGAGCAGCTGCCGCCGATGCTCATGGGTAATGTAGTATTTAAGGACAAAGTATGGAAGCCATTTCACGCCAGGAAAACCAGAAGAAATCAGAAGTTTTTTATAAGCTTACAAACATTTAATAAATAGTTTATAACACACTATAATGTAGTTTGAAGCAGATATAATGAGTTTGACTAAATTTTCATTCAGTATTTTATCACTTAGATCTGCTTACAACAATGTTACAGTGCGTTATAAACCATTTATTAGTCGTTAATAATCTGCCTACAAATGCTGAAAAAGGGGGATTTATAATAATGTTTCTCATATTGATACTAAAATAATCTAAATCAAAGGTTGCACTTATTCACTTTTTTCGAGTTTTTGACCGTATCCCACAAACTTCATCAGTAAAACTGCAGGTGTAATCGCGACCTTTCTAAAAGTCTCTCTACATATCCGACCGCCTGTTGTCACGTCACTTAGCTTCATGAAACGCCTGAGTTTTATCACGAAGAAGGCAGTTGGATTCAGTCAAAAACAGGGAAAAAAGCTACTAAGTGAAGCTTAAGTTTGAATTTTTAATTATGTGGCAACTGCAGATTTACGGAAAAAATGCTGCACACAGAAAATGTTTTAATTCATTTTGACAATTTATATTCTTTGTCTTTTTCTTTTTAATTGGCGGAAATGAGCTTCCATACGTCCAGAGAACTGATGGGGGGAAAAAAGATCTTTACGTTAGAGTGCGGATATCTGTCTTTGTTGAGAGTCTTAAAAAAAGACGTCAAATATTAAACGTACAGAGCGAGACCCCCCCCCCCCCCCCCCCCCCGTCTGGGGATCAGGTGAATGAACAAAGTGCTCCGACTGTAAAACATGACACCACATTAGATTCTGCCGTCACCGGGCTCAGATCCCGTGCTGCGTTCAAACTGCAGGTTCCAGATCATGAAAATTTGAGCTCTTTCTCAAACTTACTGAATTCTGACATCAACGTGACGGAAACAGTGTGAGTGAGATATTTTTGTTAATGTTATTACTGTGAATGCATCAGTCTGAGTCGTTCCTGACAACGATTACTCTGACGGGACTTGAACGCAGCACAGTTCAGCACAAAGAAAAAGAGGAGTAAAAGAGGGTGAACTGTAAAATTGAAAGAGTTTTTTGTTTTTTTTTAACTGCAGAAATGTCGCTTGGAGCTGGTTCGCTGCCTCACTTCTCTTCTTCACTCTGGGCACAAACAGGAGGAGGGAGACCCAGGAGGACAGGTGCATTATGGGTAGTGTAGTTTGACCGGAGCCAGTCAGGACTGTCTGTTGTGTGTGTGTGGGCTCTATGAGATGGCCTTCGCCTCAGGTAAGAAGGCCTCCCAGTACTTTATCAGCTGCAGGAGAAAAAGAAAATGAACATTAATGTGCCACAAATATATTCTGGTTGTATTTGCATGTAGAATTAGAATTGTTTAAAATTGAATATGAAAAAAAAAGTATATTTTGTTTTCTATGCTGAATTTAAAATTGTTAAATTTTAAAATAACATTTAAATTTTCATGTTTTAAAATCATTAATTAATTAATTATAATTACTGCAAAAATTTAAAATTTAAAAATCCATTGACAAATATTTTTATCATTAAAATAACAGCAATGCCAAAATAAAAATGAAATTGAACAAAAATTGACTTCAGCATTAAAATCTAAATTCAGAATTAGAATAACTTTATCGTCCGTGAGCCAGTGGAAATTCATCTGACGTGGTTCACTCATAAAAAATATTTATTTATTAATTATGTCATAATTTTAGCAAATTTCTTCTGAAAATGAATAATTATTAATAATTATTTTCATTATGACTGACTGAAAGGTTTAACTGCCGTTATGGAAATTTCTCATTAGATTTTAATCTTTTATCTCAGTTTATTTTATTTCAATTTCATTAAGATTTTATTTTAATTTTGGCAGCCAAACAATTCCATTAAATTGAATTAAAAATAATAAAAAAAACAAATATTACACAAAATTATGTATAATTATACATAAAGATGCCAAATTATACATATACAAAACATGATTTTGATTGAACTAATAATAATAATAATAATAATAATAATAATAATAATGATGTTGTCTTTGTCTCATTTACCTGCTGTTGTGTCTGAACCAGTGACTCCAGGTATTTGATGATGATTGTTTTAAAATCCTTCACTCGTTCTTTCTGTTGAAAAATCAAAGAAACAGTTTTTTAATGAATATATGAAAATCCAGTTCCAGGTGAACATTCATTCATCCATCCCTCTCATCCCGTCATTTACCGCTTCACTCATCAGATCATTCATTTTAAAGCGTATTCACTCATTCATCATCTTCATCATCGTCGTCTTCCTCACCTCAAACCTGCTGACTTCTTTACGGATGGTTTTGGAGATTTGTTCAAAGTCTCTCTCTCCCTGCTGGACTTTCCCCTCCAGCTGAAATACACACACACACACACACACACACACACACACACACACACACACACACACACACACACACACACACAGTATTTTTAATGTGTGTTTAATTTTGCCTCTTCTCGGACGAGGAGCCATGTTTGGATATCGGGATGTTTCTGATGAAGCTGTATATACATATATATATATATATATATGTATATACATATTGTTTTTCCTTTAGTGATCACAGATACTGGATTTCCTGACACTGATATTTAGGAGCTTTAAAGAAAATGATAAACCAGAGTGAAAGAGAAGCAGAGAGGAGGAATGTGAATCACCCACTTCCATCAAATCCTCACTGACTAAATATTTAAAACAAATAAACTGATGGTGAACATTGAGCTTTCAGCTGTAATGTTGAAGTTTGTAGATGTACAAAATCTTTAGAATAATTAGTTGATAATTAAGAGTGAATTGTGCTACAGTTTGGTATTTGACATGAA
>NW_019525103.1:2094-2195 GCF_002814215.2 Seriola lalandi dorsalis | reverse complement strand
CCCCTCACCTCTTTGATCTCGTCCTTCGCCTGCTGCAGTTTGTCCGGTTTGTTGGTGAACTGCAGTTTGGCTTCAGCTTCTCGTTTCTTCTGCAGCAGCAT
>NW_019525103.1:1938-2074 GCF_002814215.2 Seriola lalandi dorsalis | reverse complement strand
AAACCCCACATCCTCCAGCTCCTCCGCTCTAATACACAGACCCCCGACCACGCCGACTCTGCCTGTCTGTGTGTGTGTGTGTGTGTGTGTGTGTGTGTGTGTGTGTGATGCTGACAGACAGCAGAGGATGAATTCG
>NW_019525103.1:967-1918 GCF_002814215.2 Seriola lalandi dorsalis | reverse complement strand
GCAGCAGAGACCCTGAACGCACCACTGAGTGAGGAGATGTGCTCTGACCTGATGTAGTGCAGCTACAATCTTCGCTGCAGCCAATTACAGTTTTTTTCTGCCTTCAGTTTAATTTACTGCGTCACTCTGACATTAAATAGATCTCGATATTATGACGTAAATGCACTAAACATATTGATTTTCTTGTATATGTGCGTCTTCCTTCCTGACAGCAGAGCTCCTCTAACCATGACCTCACGGTGTTTGTCATTTGTCCAGCGTGGAACAAGAAGACGAGAGAGCGACTTCCTGACGCTCTCTGCACCGACTCTCTTTAAATGAATCATTTGTCACGAGTTTGTGATCAGGAAGCAGGTAGTGTTCAAGAGCTGCGATCAGTGTGAGTTTGTATTAAAGCAGGAGAAGTGATGGACTCCCGCTGCTCATCACATGTTGGCTGTGACGGGAGGAGGAGGAGGAGGAGGAGGAGGAGGAGGAGTGTTGACTGACCAACCCTAACCTGGACGCACTGGAGCAGATACATGCTGTTAACACCAGGGCTGTACTGCAGAGTTCACACAGGTCAATACCTCTTTATTTTCCACTCACCCCCTTAAAAATGCAAATATCAACAAAAAGGTCGGGAGTGAAACCACAGGACTGAACGCTGCCGCGACTCTAATGTTCATTTACAGGAAACTACAACTAAATCTGACTTCATTAATATTTTCTGATCACGTTAAATGTTTGAACAGTTTCTGATCTAAAGAGGAAATAAACTAAAGCAGTTTAAAGCTTTAAAGCTCCTCCAGTGTAAAGGTGTGTGTCCATGTGTAGTGTGATTATAGATCAGCTCTAGCTTCTATATTAATACTGTGAAAGTATCAAAGCCTCAGTCCACAGAGAAATGCACACAGCCTGTATTCAGAAACTGAGCCTTAAAACCAGCCGTCAGGACTTCTGGAACTTTGT
>NW_019525103.1:0-947 GCF_002814215.2 Seriola lalandi dorsalis | reverse complement strand
CTCACCTCTTTGATCTCGTCCTTCGCCTGCTGCAGTTTGTCCGGTTTGTTGGTGAACTGCAGTTTGGCTTCAGCTTCTCGTTTCTTCTGCAGCAGCATCTGACTGTCCTGCCACTTCTGCCACGTCTTCATACGGTGGTCAAACACACCCTGAACACACACACACACACACACACAGACACACACACACACACACGCACACGCATACACACACACATTAATTAATGACAGAAAAATACACGGATATAAATTTCCAATCATGAGATGCTACGAACTGCAGCTTTTCATTAATGGACTCTAATAAAGGAAACTAATTAACAGCAGCTCTGATGTTCAGTTTCAAAGATCTGACTGGATGAGAAGTCGAACATTAAATCAACAGGATCATTTACACATTATTAACGTCATTAAACATTTATAAATGCACATAAAACACACGTTTTTCTATTTAAGTTTTTATGCTTTAGATGTAAAAACAATGAGTCACATTTTAATATTTTTAAGTTCAAACATCTGCAGCTACAACACAGTCATCAATAACACACACACTCCTCTACAGCTGCAGCTAACGAGCTAACGAGCTAACGAGCTTCATCCTCCTGTGTTTTCTTCATTAATCGATTAATTGTTGAAAAAACACTTAAATTTCATTTTTGTCAAATGTTTTTTGTCTGAAACTCAGAGACTTTATTTTTTGAAAAGTGTCAAACGATTAATCGATTATCAGAATAGTCGATTGACTAATCGTTGCAGCTCTACTCTCACTTCCTGTCTCGTACCTACCTGCTCTCAGGTGTTCAGTGTCCAGCAGCTCAGACAGGAAGTCAGAACAGACACACTTATTAATTATTACTAATCTATTCTCCTGTAACTGCTCTTCAGCTCCCTCTCGTCTGCTGCACCTAAGAACTGATCCTGGACCTGATCCTGGACCTGATCCTGGACCTG
>NW_019525102.1:1017960-1030754 GCF_002814215.2 Seriola lalandi dorsalis | reverse complement strand
AAAAGTCAAAAAAACGACATAGTAAAGTATGGCTAAAAAGTGAAAATAACGACATAGTATAGTGAGGCAAAGAGCAACATAGTATAGTAAGACCCAAAAATGTCAAAAAACGACATCGTATAGTATGTCAAAAGTCAAAAAAACGACATAGTATAGTATGGCAAAAAAGTCAAAAAAACGACATAGTAAAGTATGTCTAAAAAGTGAAAAAACGACATAGTATAGTAAGACCCAAAAATGTCAAAAAACAACATAGTATAGTATGGCAAAAAAGTAAAAAAAACGACTTACAAAAGTATGGCTAAAAGGTGAAAATAACGACATAATACAATGAGACATAGCACAATATAGTATAGAATGGCATAAAAAGTGAAAAAACGACATAGTATAGTAAGACCCAGAAATTTCAAAAAACGACATAGTATAGTATGGCAAAAAAGTCAAAGAAACGACATAGAAAAGTATGGCTAAAAGGTGAAAATAACGACATAATACAATGAGGCATAGCACAATATAGTATAGAATGGCATAAAAAGTGTCAAAACGACATAGTAAAGTATGGCTAAAAAGTGAAAATAACGACATAGTATAGTGAGGCAAAGACCAACATAGTATAGTAAGACCCAAAAATGTCAAAAAACGACATAGTATAGTATGGCAAAAAAGTCAAAAAAACGACATAGTATAGTGTGGCAAAGACCAACATAGTATAGTAAGACCCAAAAATGTCAAAAAACGACATAGTATAGTATGGCAAAAAAGTCAAAAAAACGACATAGTATAGTGAAGCAAAGAACAACATAGTATAGAATGGCATAAAAAGTGTCAAAATGGCATGGTATAGTAAGACCCAAAAATGCCAAAAAACGACATAGTATAGTATGGCAAAAAAGTCAAAAAAACAACATAGAAAAATATGGCAAAAAAGTCAAAAAAACGACATAGTAAAGTATGGCTAAAAAGTGAAAATAACGACATAGTATAGTGAGGCAAAGACCAACATAGTATAGTAAGACCCAAAAATGTCAAAAAACGACATAGTATAGTATGGCAAAAAAGTCAAAAAAACGACATAGTATAGTATGGCAAAAAAGTAAAAAAAACGACATACAAAAGTATGGCTAAAAGGTGAAAATAACGACATAATACAATGAGGCATAGCACAATATAATATAGAATTGCATAAAAAGTGAAAAAACGACATAGTATAGTAAGACCCAAAAATGTCAAAAAACGACATATGGCAAAAAAGTAAAAAAAACGACATAGAAAAGTATGGCTAAAAGGTGAAAATAACGACATAATACAATGAGGCATAGCACAATATAGTATAGAATGGCATAAAAAGTGTCAAAACGACATAGTATAGTAAGACCCAAAAATGTCAAAAAACGACACAGTATAGTATGGCAAAAAAGTCAAAAAAACGACATAGTAAAGTATGTCTAAAAAGTGAAAATAACGACATAGTATAGTGAGGCAAAGACCAACATAGTATAGTAAGACCCAAAAATGTCAAAAAACGACATCGTATAGTATGGCAAAAAAGTAAAAAAAACGACATAGTATAGTATGGCTAAAAAGTGAAAATAACGACATAGTATAGTGAGACAAAGAACAACATAGTATAGTATGGCATAAGAAGTGTCAAAATGGCATGGTATAGTAAGACCCAAAAATGCCAAAGAACGACATAGTATAGTATGGCAAAAAAGTCAAAAAAACAACATAGAAAAGTATGGCTAAAAGGTGAAAATAACGACATAATACAATGAGACATAGCACAATATAGTATAGAATGGCATAAAAAGTGAAAAAACGACATAGTATAGTAAGACCCAGAAATGTCAAAAAACGACATAGTATAGTATGGCAAAAAAGTCAAAAAAACGACATAGTAAAGTATGGCTAAAAAGTGAAAATATCGAGATAGTATAGTGAGGCAAAGAACAACATAGTATAGTATGGCATAAAAAGTGTCAAAATGGCATGGTATAGTAAGACCCAAAAATGCCAAAAAACGACATAGTATAGTATGGCAAAAAAGTCAAAAAAACAACATAGTATAGTATGGCTAAAAAGTGAAAATAAAGACATAGTATAGTGAGGCAAAGACCAACATAGTATAGTAAGACCCAAAAATGTCAAAAAACGACATAGTATAGTATGGCAAAAAAGTCAAAAAAACGACATAGTATAGTATGGCAAAAAAGTCAAAAAAACGACATATTATAGTGAGGCAAAGAACAACATAGTATAGTATGGCATAAAAAGTGTCAAAATGGCATGGTATAGTAAGACCCAAAAATGCCAAAAAATGACATAGTATAGTATGGCAAAAAAGTCAAAAAAACGACATAGTATAGTATGGCAAAAAAGTCAAAAAAACGACATAGTAAAGTATGGCTACACAATATAGTAAAGAATGGCATAAAAAGTGAAAAAACCAACATAGTATAGTAAGACCCAAAAATGTCAAAAAACGACATAGTATAGTATGGCAAAAAAGTCAAAAAAACGACATAGAAAAGTATGGCTAAAATGTGAAAATAACGACATAATACAATGAGGCATAGCACAATATAGTATAGAATGGCATAAAAAGTGAAAAAACGACATAGTATAGTAAGACCCAAAAATGTCAAAAAACGACATAGTATAGTATGGCAAAAAAGTCAAAAAAACGACATAGAAAAGTATGGCTAAAAGTCAAAAAAACGACATATTATAGTGAGGCAAAGAACAACATAGTATAGTATGGCATAAAAAGTGTCAAAATGGCATGGTATAGTAAGACCCAAAAATGCCAAAAAACGACATAGTATAGTATGGCAAAAAAGTCAAAAAAACGACATAGTAAAGTATGGCTAAAAAGTGAAAATAACGACATAGTATAATGAGGCATAGCACAATATAGTATAGAATGGCATAAAAAGTGAAAAAACGACATAGTATAGTAAGACCCAAAAATGTCAAAAAACGACATAGTATAGTATGGCAAAAAAGTAAAAAAAACGACATAGTATAGTATCGCAAAAAAATCAAAAAAACGACATAGTAGAGTGAGGCAAAGAACAACATAGATATAGTATGGCATAAAAAGTGTCAAAATGGCATGGTATAGTAAGACCCAAAAATGTCAAAAAACGACATAGTATAGTATGGCAAAAAAGTAAAAAAAAACGACATAGAAAAGTATGGCTAAAAGGTGAAAATAACGACATAGTATAGTGAGGCATAGAACAATATAGTATAGAATGGCATAAAAAGTGAAAAATTAACGTAGTATAGTAAGACCCAAAAATGTCAAGAAAACGACATAGTATAGTATGGCAAAAAAGTCGAAAAAAACGTCATAGTAAAGTAATAATAACAGGTGAAAATAACGACACAGTACAATGACGCATAGAACAACATAGTATAGAATGGCATAAAAAGTGAAAAAATGACTTAGCATGGTAAGCCCAAAAAACGTTAAAAAACGACATAGTATAGTATGGCAAGAAAGTTTAAAAAACGACATAATAAAGTATGGCTAAAAAGTCAAAAAGACGACATAGTTTAGGATGGCATAAAAAGTGAAAAAATGACTTAGTATGGTAAGGCCAAAAAACGTCAAAAAACGACAGTATAGTATGGCAAAAAAGTCAAATATAGTGAGTCAAAGAACAACATAGTATGTTATGGCATAAAAAGTGAAAAAATTACATAGTAACGTGAAAGTGAAATGTCTATGGTCATCGTTTAGTAAGGCATAAAAAGGTCACAGACTACTAAGACATGAAAACATAAAACGTTAAGCATAGTAAGGCTTAAAATGTCATGAAAAAGTCATAGTATAGTAAGCCATACAATGTCAAAAAAATGTAATGGCATAGTAAGGTCTAAAAACGTCAAAAAAACGACAGTATAATTATAAATAGTCACTCACTGTTTGTTCATGCATTTGTCAGTATGTGCACTCCAAGTAGGATGAGGGATACCTGCAGATGTAGCCTCTTCACAAACTTTATTTAGTGTATACAAATTAGAAATTGATTTTGTAAATAGTAGGCCTATAGCTTAATATCACCCTCATTATTGATAAAGAATAATGAATTATAATACAGCCTAATAAATCTCAATCTCCACCCTGTGCAGTCCAGCCACACTGGTCTCTGAGAACTTGTGCATCATCTCCAGGTAGAGTAATTGTAAAATGCAAACACCAATACACAATAAACAAAAATAACATACCAATAAACCTCAGCGTGAACAGCAAGAGCAGCCCTTGGCATGAGAGTGCACACTGTCTCCAGATGCAGCTGTGTGCCATATGTATATGTATGTGCATGTGCGCCAGGTGCGTCGGGCTATGCCACATCAATTGAAATATTATTTCTGTGTTGATAATTTTTATTCTGCAATGTGTTGAAAACATATCTATAGTGTTGTATTTCAGCACTGTAACCCAGAGAAAACTGTCCATTTGGATAGAAGATGTGCAGTAGCACTAAATAAATCAATGTGTAATATAACTACATGGAACAACTTTAATTGGCACTTCGATAGTTACCAATGCCTCTTTGTGATGTCTTTTATTACTTCACAAGGCCTACATTTATCTGACAATTTTAGCCTATAAATAAATACAGTTTCCAAGCTTAGCATTTATTTTTTCGACTGCTTGAGCAGAACTACTTGAGAGCCCAAACAATGTGCCTATGGATGCTAGAATGCTGGAAGCCCAAGTTTTCAAAAAATAAAAATAATAACAATAATAATAATAATACATAATGATATATATATAAAGATCTTGTGGCGCAGTTCATGTCCTCTTGGGGGGGCCCAATCAGGGGGCTGGCCTTGCATTCTGGGATACTGGCTGTATACTTGAGTGTGAACATCAAATCACTTTTGTAGCTCTGCAATCGACAGGTAAAATCAGATTCTCAGGCTTTACATAATTCGATAAGCACTTCAATTGAAGCATACTGAGGTCTTAAGAATAACATATCAATCTTTGATTTTGTCAGAACCAGCCCCACTTGCTCTAAACACTTAAATATAGAGTATCTTCTATTAGTCTTTCTTTCCCTGTAGTAAAACTGCTCAGTGAGTAATTCATGGAGTAGGCGTGCTTTGAGATGTACAGTAGGCTCATAATGATGATAACAATGTGTTGAGCTACAATTGCAGCATGACTCATAGACTAAATCCAACCTAAACTGTTTTGTTAACAGTAATACCAGTGGATACTCAGGATTCATTAGGCTTTTAAATGAACCATTAATCTTAATCTTTCTGTTTAGAAGGCGTGGGGATGTGTGGTGGATAACAACTCTTTATATACCACTTACCTAGCCATTTATCTGTGTTGCGTTTAGCTGTCAGTCATGAAATGTTTCAGTACGAGACTCACAAAAAAGACAAAGACAGAGCTTTTGATGTAGAAACAGACATAGAAAAGTCTTTATTTCTTGTTTTGAAGCTGCATACAGAGAATATTCACATTTGAGGAGAAAAACATCACACTACAATTCAAATAAAATAAAACATAAAGGGTCCAGTGTGTTTGTCAACCAATAATGAAAGTAAATGCAAGAGAATCAACCTCTTGGGTCGTCCAAAGTTAGAAGGTGTTTGCAAAGTACCACAATTCATTTGCAGCTACAAAACATGGAGTTGGAATCTAATTATCTCTGAAATAAACATCTGATTTTACTCATTACAAAAATCAGTTTTGAATTAAAGAGTTTTCTGCCCTGATAATGAAAATGACACCCGATCAACACGTTGTTTTTCAGAGGAGTTACTCAAGGTCGGGCATGTCTTCAAATCCCTCCGCTTCCTCCTCCCTCCTCTGTTCCTCTAGCCTCTTTTTCTCCTCCTCCGCCTTCCTCCTCTCCTCCATTGCCCTCTTCATCTCCTCCTCCACCTCCTTCCTCTGTAAATTCTGCATGTCTTCAGCTTTCCTCTGCTCCTCTCTCTTTTCCTTCTGTTTGTTCTCCGGTGTGTCATAGGCCCACTCCTCATCCGAGTCACTGATGTCGTCGTCAGCGATATCCCAGTCGGGCTGGTGAGACTCGTTGGTTTCGGCGAGGGAGTCCTCTACGGGCTCAGGCTCCGGTTTGTAGTTGGGGTCTTCCAGTTTGCCCCAGGCCACCTGGTCCGCCTTACGCAGGGAAATCTCCACTTTGGACGGGACCATGTTGACTGAGCTCTGTTTGACATTGATCACCTGAGGAGGGTCGGAGGAGAAAAGCGTCAGAGGTATCAAAGGAAATATGTGGTTATAGGAAGATTATCATGACAAAAACGTGCAAGTGGGATGAAACTTTCCACTTGTTGCCAATTTAGTTTGACAAACATGATTCCAGACAAACTAATGTCATTCGATTGACAGACACATTGAGACGTATTTTACTCACCCCCCACATGTGGAACTCCCTCTTGAAAATCTTATTGTTCTCAAACTGGATTTGACACGAGAGCTGCAGAGAAGAGGGAAGAAGAGAGAAATGAGGTGAATTCATGATCATGTTTAACACATAAAAGAAGCATTGTCGACCATTGCCCGCTTAGTAAAGACCTGCAAGTCCACTGAGCAAGGACACCGACAAGGTAAACCGACCACCTCACTCTGACCACGCACAACTTTGTACTGACATAGCACTGGCTCAAACCTGAGAACACTGCGACATCGGCTGCACTTTCCACTAACTACACATTCTCCCACACCTCCGGTCTGTCCGGCCGAGCAGGTGGGACTCTGAGTGCGTCCCTCCCTTCCTTCAACAATCTCTGCCGAATGAATAAATGTAATTGAATGTAATACGTGTGTTTGATTGTGTGCTGCTACACTCACCACTGTCCGGTTGGCCTCTATGCAGGAAAGTTCAGGGTTTGCGTTCTTGGCGTAAATTGTTACAACAACATTATTTCCAGTCTGGTGCCAGTCGTGTCGACAAGCCACCTTCTTCTTGTCCTGTAAACAAACACACACACACACACACACACACACACACACACACACACACACACACACAGACACACACACACACAGATCAGCCACAAAGGAATAAACTGGATATGTCCAAATACTACAACTGGGTTCTACCTTTTAATAACCAGTGATTGTACCTGTTTTGGGACCCAGCGATGTTTCCCTGTGGTGCAGCCCTTCTGGTCGAGGAAAGCGTTGAAGTCTATTGTCCTAATGCAGCAGCAGCTCCAGTACTTGTACCTAAACAAAAATAAAATTGTGGGTTTGTCACAGCTGTGTCATTCAGGAAATTGATAACGTCAACCTGACTGATGTATGTATACAAATTCAACACACAGCAGTTTTTAATATTTGTTTTAATTCATGTGGAAAATGAAGGGATATGGGGGCAGTGACAGTTTTAATTTACTTCTAAAGTCTCTTCTTTTTCTAATGTTTGAATTACTGATCTTTAATTAACTGTTTGATCTTTCTTTATATATTTGAGCTTTTATGTTTCTTGCTTTTCTTACATGGCCTTCAGTTTTGTTTTTGTTTTTTCTCATTTGTCCTTTGTAGAAACTAATTATGGTTTAAAAAGACAGCTACAAATAACGATTATAATTATGACATTATAGATTATGCATGATGCCTTTGTAATATCCAGATTAAAGAGCTGGAAACATGCACCAGCAATTTTAACTCTGTGTGTCTTTGTGTTTTTTTCTTACCCCTCATGGAAGACGGGTGCACCAGGGTGGTGGGTGCAGACCTCCATGTCTGTCTCTGGGCCTTGATACGCCTAAACACACACACACACACACACACACACACAGTGCAAATGATTACAGATCAGCTGACCAATAATGTTTATCAGAGTAGAGTTTTTCTTTCAAGTGTGTTTTTGTTTGGCTGTAGTGTTTCTCAACTTTTTGCTTCCGAACCCAAGTGAGCACTTATTTGTGCAGACGAGGTCACAGAAGATTTCAAATCACCTTTGCTAATTGAAAAAGGTCGTTTTAAAGGAGAACACTAGTCTATATGTTTGTTAAACTAATTTACACGATCGCTCAGGTGGAATAAATAAGATCTAAAAAAAAAAAGTGACAATACTATAATGTCAATTTTGTTTCTCAGCATTTGTCTGAAGTAAGAAATATTTCTTATCAAACATTCACATTTTATAAAGATCATATGTGTTGTATGTAAAATTGTCATCTACAAAGTAATTAGGGTGTAGCTTTCAATTAATTGGTTGAGTAGAAAGTACAACGTTGCCTCTGATGGAGAAGAAGTATGAACTTCTATAAAATGGAAACAATCATGATAAAAGTAACCCAAGGTTATATTTAAGTTAATTATTTGAAACAATATAATTATTTTTAGGGTTTTTGGGACCTTAAACTAAAAAGTCATGAAGCCAGCAAAGGTTGGAAAAGTGTCATGCTGCAGCGACGGCTCATTTCCTGTTACCAGCCTTGTCCACTAGATGGTGCAGTTAATAAGCTTTACAAGCTAAGCTAGAGGAACGAGTGAATGTGTGTGTGCCGGTGTTAGAGAGTTGATCGATGGGCCCTGTTGAATATTCCTATGAACACACAATAAAGATACTCACCGTTTTGCATCCTGAATTTTTGCATCTTGTCCCTTGTATGACAACCTCACTGTCTGATGGAGGAAACAGGTGAGAGAAGAAAATCAGCCATCTGTCTTACTGAGCTGCCACATGTTCACTTGTTTTACAGAAATATAAACTGTTGTTGGATTATCTATCAAACTCACAAAAACACCGACATTGGAAGCAGAAGAGACAAAAGACATGTCATACAGAAACTAATGAACATACTGAGTTATTTGTATTGACTCGAAAGTTTTATTTTCTTGCAGCTGGTGCGCTTGGAATTTCAACCTAAGTTTCTATTACAGATCAACTTGTTTCAAGTGTTTGACTGTTTTTTAATTCTAGAAATACAGACATGAAGCCAAATGCACACAAACATAAAGAAAAGTCGGGTTCTTTCTAAACATTTTTGTAATTAAATTTGACTGTAACTGCCTTTAAAATTTCACTTTCTTGTAATAAGCTCAAAAATCTGAGAGTAGAATAAGAATATTTCAACCTGTTTCAACCTGCTTATTTTGTGTTGTTTCAAAAATACAGACACTCATTTTGCTAAATATTTTCCAGAATAAATAAAACATTTCATCATTAGCTCATCACTAGAGATCCTTTTTTTTTTCTTACTGCACTGGAAGATTTTTCTCACTTCTTTAGAAAAAGTTTGTACAACTGAACTGAGGTCAGACATGACTGAGTAAGTTAGAGATTTTCAGCAGTGTAAAGACCGGAGTTTTGTTCAAGAACACAAACACACACTGACCTTTCTGATCTTTCTCAGCTTTCTTACTGATTTCCAGTTTCTCCAGCACCTGAGCCAGCGATGCAGACACTTTCTGGGGCAGCTTGGTCATGGGCTCATCTGAGCTGTGCGCACACACACACACACACACACACACACACACACACACACACACACACACACATTCATGTTAACACAGAAAATGGGTGCTGGAAAATAATCATTCAAGATACACATACACTGCAGCATCAGCACAGGTCTGCAGACAAGGACATTATGTTATCCACTCAATTATTTATTCCAGGGATGTTGCATGCGACCTCATCCTGACCTCTTTGAATTAATGCATGTACAGAGGCAGCTGCATGCACGCGCAGCTACCAGGTGGTATATGTGCAAAGAGACAGAGTCCATTTCCATCTTATGCAAATGTGAAAAAAAAAGAAAAAAAGAAAAGAAAAAGAGGACGCTTGTTAGAAACGAGAGCTGAGAAGAATTTTCAAACACACCTGGGTCTCTCCTTCTTCAGCTTCTCTGCAGATTTGGGTCCCTGGTAGATTATCTCCTGGCCGTTGGTGTGTTTAATCTCACCCTTATCTGACACGACCTCCGGCCGCAGAGGCTCCTGCGGCTTCTCGTTGCTGTGGCGCCCACGGGTGCAGCCCTGTTCAAAACGAGAGAGGTCACCTCAGCCTGATGAGAGGAGGGAAAGTCTGCACAGGCACCGAAACTTTCACATATAACTCTTCTGAGTGGAAGACACCTTTACATAAAATTATACCTCGTTTTTGAGTAAAAGAAAAACAACGAAATTACGAATTATTTGGACTTTAGTTAAAATCAATTAAGAAAACACGTCTATCTGCATGTGTTTTCATAAGCTGCAGTGCTTGTTGAGCTCTCTGGGCCACCGTAGTCTGCACTTTAAAGGGATAATTACCAGGATTCATCCTCTGTCTGTTTATATGAGACATCAAATGTTTAACATCTTGTAAAATGGATGACGGGCAATTTTCCAGCTGCAAGGCGGCCACATGTGCAACGCAACAGTTCCTGCTTGCTGTAACTGTCCCTCCTGTTCACACTGGCCTTTAAAAATTTCCACTCGTGATGCATTTTCAATGTGAGAGATGAGGGACAAAACAGACGGTATTTATCTGGAGCTGATACAAGACTTCAACAGTTTGAGTTGGACAAAATCAAGTGCATCTTTCAAGGTTCCCTTTTTGTGTTTCTGTCCTTTCTCTGCAGCTCAGCACACAAACACTGTGTGAGGAACACAGACGGATCGTGATTCATTTCTTACTGGAGTAATGAATAAAGTAATTTGAGTTGATAATAACTAATTCATTGCCAATTGATAATAACTTAATTAATTTTCTGCTCCCAACTCTTATTTATTAAGTCACTAATTCATTTCCCACAATTTTATTTTTACATTAAAATCACATTTTACAGCATACACATTATATCTATGAGTAGAGTAGCAACATTTTCAACAGTAAATACATGAAGTATTACCAATAAATGCATAAATACAGACAATAATATAATACTACAGTCAAGAAATCATGAAATAATCCAGTGTTTTAAAACTCAATGCTGTTTTTTTTATCTCACATGACATCAGGCTCAAGAATTCATCAAATCAGAATTTAATAATATTGATTGATACTAGTTAAGAGGAATTATTTAGTATTAAAAACTGCTGTGTGTTTTAATATACATGTGTTAAAGGTATTAGCAGAAAACAGTAGCCAGAAATGTGTTAATGACGCCTTCAACTCATCCATAACTGTGAGCGCATTTTACATGAGCTGCTTTTCACACTTCGTCCAGTATTTCCACGTCTGCTCTTGAAATATTTGATTGGCGTTGAATCTATACAGTGAACCTTACACTTCCTCGCTTCCTTCCTACATCATAATAAACCGCAGATATTTTACAGGAACATGAATTTTTTGCAGATGTTAACAACATGTTTGACCCTGAGCTGTTACCTTGATGGAGAGAAACTCTGAGAAATCTGTTGTCCTCTTCTTACAGCAGGACCAACCCTGCAGAGAGACACACCAACAAACATGTCATCTTTTCTTTTTATTTTTAATGCAGAAAAACAAAAGTATCGTTGTTTATTTGTTTACTTGTGAGTGACTTTTACCTTCAGAGCATCGTGGAAGATTGGGACTCCTGGATGGAATACGCAGGAGTCTGTTAGAGGAATGAAAAAAAAAAAAAAAGACACTGTCAGTCTGTATTTGGACACACAGTCAGCTGGGTGCACCAGCTGTCCACAGGGGTCACTGGAGTTGAGAGGCAGAGTGTGTGCTCCATAAAAGGAAGCTGCTTGCCAGGAAAGTGGCTGTGTAGCTCGGTCGTCCTCCTGGAAACACGTGGCTCACCATGAATGCTAAGCTAGCTCAGACTTTCTCTCTCAGACACACACACACACACACACACACACACACACACACACACACACACACACACACACACACACACACAAAGCATGTACAACAATAAGGACACAACTTCTTTGATGTCACACAAACCAACACTTGGTTTAAGCAGATTTTTGACTATAAACCCAACTTCCTGTCACCTGTTGAGTTCTCTAAAAGTTAGTTTTGAAACCCAAAGTGATCTCAAATCTTTTGCACTGTGTATGTCATGTCTTTTTGTAATGAATCTGTCAATTTTGTACCAAGTTTTCACATTTAATTTGCAGATTAGGAAGAAAAACATAACTAAATGTGGTCATATGAGCATACTTTCAAAATAAAAGTGGATGTTAATCCAATCTTTGAATTAAAAATACTGTTTTATTGGCTTTGAAAAAGTTGCCCGGGATTAATTTAAAGTTTCTTAGTGAAAATAGCTTTTAAATGTAGGAAGTCTAGCCCTAATTTCACCAATTAAGTGACATAATGTTGAAATATTTCTGGTTTTCAATGTGCTCCGTTTGCTCAGAAGTTAAAACTAACTGAACATAAAGATCTTATTGCAAACGAAGAGAAAATCTAAGAAGAATTAAAGCAAATCTGTAAAGTACAAGATAAAAAAGAGCCACTTTAAATGCTGATTTTCATGCCTTTGTCCCACAGACTGACGCTTCATATCCAAAATGTCAAAACAAAGCAGAGTCACTTTAAAAAGCGATTTAAAACCACAGATACAGAGACAGGCAGCAGGATCTTACCGTCCTTGTTCTTGTCAGCGTCATACTTCTCTCCGCAGCCTTTGTTGTAGCACAGCAGAGCCATGTTGGCCTGTCGGTTTGTCTTGGTTTCTTTTTTCTTCTTCACCCTTCGGTCACTGTGCGTTCGATTCTTGGTCGGATTATCTCCCTTCCTGGTCTTAAAGTTGAGGTCAGAGCTCCAGAAGTTTCTCCAGACAGGAGCAGAGGAGAGATCCAGAAGGAGTGATCGCCTTCTGGAGAGAGACAGAAAGAGAGAGAGAGGGGGGGGGGG
>NW_019525102.1:1016538-1017940 GCF_002814215.2 Seriola lalandi dorsalis | reverse complement strand
TCTCTCTCTGTCTCTGGTTTGGGCCTTGCTGAATGAAAGATATAAATAGCAGCTCACCTCCCTCCCCTCTCTCCCTTCCCGTCTAAATTTACAGCTGTCAAAGCTTATCTGAAGGTGGGGGATGACATTCCTCCTGGTGAGGGTCGGCTGTCACCGTCAGGCCCTGCTGTGGCCCGACGGCCGCCACAATGGGCCTGACAACTTGTGGATATCTGTCACTTCCTGCCACTGGATCCGCTGCAGACCGGACTCGTCATGGGAGCAGCGGCCGCAGTTCTTCCACCTGCTGAAGATGCTAAAAGACATTTTCAGGGCAGGGACACGTTTGTGCTCAAATTTACTGGATATTTTTAGAGGAAAAACCTGATGAGGAAAAGTAAAATGTAATTCACTGATTAATGCCGGATGAATATAAGAACATTACACCCATCTGTGTTTGCTGACCCTCTCATTCCAAAACAATATTCAAAGGACAGGAATTCCCAATCATGTGTTTTTTTTTAGTTCCTTATTCATATTGATAATCTGCCAATACTGTACTTTCTATTAGTGTTTTATACAACAGTTTGAATGCGACAGCAGAATAGGTCTGCTGCAGGAAAATACAATCTGTATAATAATATGTATTTCACTGTAAACCCAGATCCATCCATTGAAGTCTGTGGTTCATACTGTTGCTACATACTGTTATCTCTACTGTTACTGTCTATTGAAGTTTTAATAACTACGTTTGAGAGATTTGTGCGAGAAAATGTTTATTTATGAAATAAAACATGAACAGAAATATCAAAACATCTCATTGCCTGGTCACTGGCATCAATATATCCTATTAAAACTATCGGTTTAAAGGTGATATAAACAGTTACATATACTACTTGCAACAGACTTATTTCTCCTAAGAAATCACTGTAGCTTTTTAAAGTAGATAAGAGTAAAATTCAAAGATCTTAAATTGTATAATTTTACATATTCATTAGTACTTCAGGTCGATGTGGATGGATTAGTGAAAAGGTGGTTTACATCTTGGGTTTATGGAGTCCTGCACCAGAGTCTCATTCATCCTGAGCACAGAGAGACAAACTGCCGGCGACAACAGGTGGTACGACCATAAATTATTCACTAAAGACAAAACACTGCTGTTTGTCAGCCTCAGTTGGTTCTGACTGATGTATGTCTTACTAAGGACCACTTAGTCAAAAACAAAAAGGAAAACACTGAAATACGACCAAATACATCACCCCTGGCATCTGTGAGAGCCTCTTGATGTGATTGTGGAGCAAATATACACAAACACTTTCATTATTCAGAGCTCAGCAGGAGTCAGGAGGTGGGAACCTGCTTTTAAATCCCTCGCTGTGGGAGCGCTGAAGTCGTCCTAATAACACACAATAGCTGGGGGGGG
>NW_019525102.1:995944-1016518 GCF_002814215.2 Seriola lalandi dorsalis | reverse complement strand
GGGGGGGGGGGTCTCTCTCTGTCTCTGGTTTGGGCCTTGCTGAATGAAAGATATAAATAGCAGCTCACCTCCCTCCCCTCTCTCTCCCCTGTCTAAATTTACAGCTGTCAAAGCTTATCTGAAGGTGGGGGATGACATTCCTCCTGGTGAGGGTCGGCTGTCACCGTCAGGCCCTGCTGTGGCCCGACGGCCGCCACAATGGGCCTGACAACTTGTGGATATCTGTCACTTCCTGCCACTGGATCCGCTGCAGACCGGACTCGTCATGGGAGCAGCGGCCGCAGTTCTTCCACCTGCTGAAGATGCTAAAAGACATTTTCAGGGCAGGGACACGTTTGTGCTCAAATTTACTGGATATTTTTAGAGGAAAAACCTGATGAGCAAAAGTAAAATGTAATTCACTGATTAGTGCCGGATGAATATAAGAACATTACATTAAACTATAAATAGTTACATATACTACTTGCAACAGACTTATTTCTCCTAAGAAATCACTGTAGCTTTTTAAAGTAGATAAGAGTAAAATTCAAAGATCTTAAATTGTATAATTTTACATATTCATTAGTACTTCAGGTCGATGTGGATGGATTAGTGAAAAGGTGGTTTACATCTTGGGTTTATGGAGTCCTGCACCAGAGTCTCATTCATCCTGAGCACAGAGAGACAAACTGCCGGCGACAACAGGTGGTACGACCATAAATTATTCACTAAAGACAAAACACTGCTGTTTGTCAGCCTCAGTTGGTTCTGACTGATGTATGTCTTACTAAGGACCACTTAGTCAAAAACAAAAAGGAAAACACTGAAATACGACCAAATACATCACCCCTGGCATCTGTGAGAGCCTCTTGATGTGATTGTGGAGCAAATATACACAAACACTTTCATTATTCAGAGCTCAGCAGGAGTCAGGAGGTGGGAACCTGCTTTTAAATCCCTCGCTGTGGGAGCGCTGAAGTCGTCCTAATAACACACAATAGCTGGGGGGGGTCCACACCACGCTGGTAGAAGTGTTTCAGGTCAACATGTCACAGGGGATAAACAGTACAAGTGTAAACAAAAACAAACAGCAAAACAGCAACTACGCACACACAAGATTAGTGGTAATTAAGTGTCTCCCATAGTTACAGGATCTCTGGGACATTTTCAAGGTGCCACTTATGTTAAGTTTGCATGTAAACTCTTGCCAGGTTGTTTATTTACTGACATTTTTATGGCATTCTGCTGATGTTAGCCTTAGAAACCATTGTTTCATTTTGCATTTAATTAAAAGTCTTCACAGAAAGATACCACTTTACAATAAGACTACCATTATAAAAGGATTTCTAAATGGTAAAAGGAGCCTCATTGACAAGTGTGAAACACATTCACCATTTATTAATGAGTTACTATGAGGCTCCTCTTACCAGTGAGAGATGGTAGTAACTCGTTAGTAAGAATAATGAGTGGTAAGCATTACTTTGATCTTGCTAAATAGTGATCCTGCATCAATGTACTGTGTTATAACTCATTTATAATTGTTTATTTATGATTTATAAAGTGTTAACCAAATGAATAACTTCATTATAAGCCATTTCTAAATCCTTTATAAGGGTAGTCTTATGTGGCACCTTATATTTTATTCTTTGGACACTAAAGTTTGATTGGATAACCACATATAAAAATATGTATAAAAATATATTAGTAACTCTGTGTCCTCCCTCAAACACTGCTCCATCATTGTGCCCTTGAGCAAGACATTTAACCTGGACACATTAGTACGTTGGTTGTATGAATGTAAAATGTTTTCAGGATAAACAAGGTTAAAAAGCGAAGCAGAAGTCGCCACCCGCACTGAAATGCAAGATGAACCCCTGCAAAAAATATTGGATTGGGTAAAACATGCGTTGAGATCTCACTAGAAAAGAGGCTGAATTAAGAAAACACATTCTCACGCCCTGCGGCGCCGCAATTAAAAGTCAGAAGATGCACTGTTTGACATTTCAAGGCCTTGAATTTTTATCATCTGAGACTTTAAAAAGTACATTTCAAGGGTTCGTAGACTTTCTTTGCAGTTTAAGCAGCGGGTTGCGACTGCAGCTCATTCAGCAGCTGTCAGGAAAACTCAAAAGACAGACACTAGTTTAGGAATGGAAAATGACTTTTTATTTCTTCCAAAAAAAGAGAGAGAGAGAGAAAACAAATCCCTAGAATAAACAAATATACTGCTGTAAAATAAAAGCCTGTGATTTTTGTCGACTGAAACATTTGTTTGCCTTTCCATGCTTGATACAATCCATATATTTCTGCTTTAAATAAATAGAAAAAATGTACAAAGAGATGGGGGGGGGGGGGGGGGGGGGGGACACAGAAGAGAGAGGAACAGATTAAAAGGTGTACTCTGCTCAAAAAACATTTGGCATCATTGAGAATTCATGGCTGATCCTGATGTATGGGGAGGTCTGCAGCCCTCGAAAATCTGCATCGTCTGTCTGTTTTAACCCGCCCCCGCTGAGTAGTAATCATACCTATATACTGCAGTATGAACGCTAATATCTTTCATGTTCAGAAAAATAAAGAGTAAATGAAAATAATGCAGTTGCGGATAATGAGAGTATGTATTTAAGCTCTGTGTTGTGAGTGTGAATGTGTGTGTTTCTCTATATACAGAATAGTGAGGCAGCAATCCGAGGTTTCTTACCAAAAAACACAGATGTAGAAAAAACAGAACGTGCACAAGAGATCTTTGATTCAACACACACCGGCTCACTGACAAAACGAGGAAATTTTTTATCTGTTTAACAGCCTCTCTCTTTGTTTCTTTCCATTTTCATTTTAGTGGGTGTCTAGACTCCTGGATTTCTCTTCTTACACTGCCGAGGCTGCGACGCACACAGCGACCCACAGATGGCGCCACAACAGTGCAGAATCCAAAAGGACTATATCTGCCTTTGAGGACATGTGCTGCGAGTAACAAATGTGACATCTTTGGGAGAAGTAACACAAACAAGTTTGGCGCTCCGTTTTGCTACAGTGGCTCGTTTATCGACAGTGACAAACATCTGTCAGATTCGGTCCAAACAAGTGATGAACCTTGCTGTCATGGACGGCAAATGACCGGTCAAGAAAGTCTGATCCATTTCGCCTTGTCGGGGGCGCCTGACAGACAATACGTTTTTAAAACAGGGACAACAAGAGGAGAGAATTTATCATCATCATCACCATCACCATCATTATCTCCATCACCATCACTGTCATATCATGCTTTTTTTTGGAAAAAGGACAACAAACATCCACAACGATGCAACCATGCTCTCACCGACCCCAGAAAGAAAAGAGGGATGGCTCGCCAGAGAAGAGTCTGCTCTGAACATTTGATACACTTGGCCTTAGCAGACAACAAAGTATTTAATATGACATCAAGATTTATCAGTGTATCCTTCTCCACCTGGACTCGTGCTACAACAATGCAGAGAGGTGGTAGCAGCTTTTGAAGTTGAGTGAAACTTTTCTAGCGGTAGCCACGAGGCTCGCCACAAGGCTCGCCCAGGTTAGAGGGCAACCCCAGAGAACAGTGGTTGTACTGGGAAACTCCCAGACAAAAAGAGAGTTTAAAATTCGAGGAAGGGAGTTGCCGAAAAAGAGCCTGCATGCTCGGCCAAAACCCTCCCCGGATAACAAAATTACCTACATGATAAAGCTGTAATAATTACTGGCAGTTACATCAACGCTAAGGAGACGAGCCAGTAACGTTTATGAGATCCGAAAAAACCACAGTAGTCTCCTCCTCTACGCCCTTTTTGAAACCACTCAAGACACAAAGAAAGAAAACCTCATCGCAACAGGCAGGACTGAATTTCCATGCAGAGAGAATCTACGAAACGGAACGAGACACGGGAAGAAAAGAAAAGCAAAGAAACTTGCCCACAGGAACACAAAATGTAGATTTAGCTTGCAAGAAAAACGCCTGAAAAAAGTAAGTCAGACCAGGTTAAACACTTGTCTTCATACCAAAGCCAACCAATTTTGTATTCTACAAACATCAGAAAATGATAAGAACTGTAGCTGGACCTGATATGAATTGTTTTTAAGATCCAGCGTGGTGATGACCTGATTCTGGCTCGGCGCCACCAAAGCGACGCCTCTTTCTGAAATGCCAGTTTATCACACCAGATTAGAGACAGCAAGACAGCTGTCGCAGGAAATAAAGAACCATGATTAGAACTAAATTTGGTGCCAAAGTGGAGGCATCCATTAAAAAAATAAAAAATAAATAAAATAAATTGTGCCAAACTTGGAACCTAAATACAAAGGTACTTTTATTTTAGACCCTGGAGAGGAGGATTTTGAGGATGGAGAAGCTCCAGAATCTATGTTTAGGATGCATGCAGTGTCAGAGGGAGTTCATGCTGACACCAGTTCAGTTTTAGGGCTCAAGAAAGCAACTTTCTGTTCACTGATATTTGGCTGGACACAAAAATCAAAAACGTTTCCCTGCTGAAGCTGGAATTGTGCTTCTCCGGGATCCACCGAAGCAAACGAGTGGCATCCGGACACGTTCGCATGCGTTTCTTTTACACTTGGTTCTGGGGGGTAGGACTTGTCACATTTAGCAAACCGTAAAAACAGATATAGTCTGGAAACAGAAATCAATTTCACCCCAGTGACCGAGTGTAAACAAAACCACGACATTCGTGAAACAGAATTTGGATTTATTATCAATGTAAA
Source organism: Seriola lalandi dorsalis (assembly GCF_002814215.2). NCBI lineage: Eukaryota > Metazoa > Chordata > Actinopteri > Carangiformes > Carangidae > Seriola > Seriola lalandi. The sequence continues at coordinate 1,011,811 of NW_019525102.1, read as the reverse complement.
AAGGACGGGACGATGACAAGCTGGTGAATGAGAAATGTGTTTTCCTATACTCTGCTACAGAAACAACTCGTGGCAGTAGTATGCTGAAATGTACATCCAAACACTGAAGGAGAAAATAGAGCAAACTGCCTGACAGGATATTGACGTCCACTGCGACCTTCCGTTACCAATAACACATCTGTTTGCCAAGATGTTTACATGTATTTCCGCAGAAGCAGAATTCCAGTCTAACAGGGCTTAGAACTGAAGTTTTGTTCAGATATTTAAGGGATCTGTGGATTCTCTTGCGACATTTTTCCGACTAAATAAAAAGTACCCCTGAACATCAGCTAGTTTGTTTGGCAAATTGAGCATATTAACTTTCTAGCTGCTGCTGAAATCTGCTAGCATTTAGCTAAAGCTCATTTCCAAACATGGTTGGACTACATACTGTACTTAGTTCTAGAAAAGCACCGTATGTCTCTGCCACAGCCAACAAAGCCTCCATTTGTCACAAAAGACCTGGATATCCAAGCATCAGATTGGCTGTTGAGGTTCGTCAGTCCAATCAGAAACGGTTTGTACGCTGCTGACATCATAACGAGAGGCGAAGATGGCCGATTGCTGGCGAGACGGGGAAAAAAAGATGAGGACCTTACCTACCGGACACTGGAGTGATGCTGAGAGCGAGAAGGAAGAGCGCACTTAAAGCTAGAAAGAAGCGAACCACAAAGCCTGAGCCTCCGAAAGGTTTCATCTACAGCTAAAAGACAGAGACACCAAGAGAGATAATAGAGCTATAGTCAGAGCAGAGGTGAGGACAAGGTGGGAAACCTACTGCAGGAAGTCTTCTACAGGTTTCAAGGAGGATACTATGAAGAGAAGCTAAGCTAACACAAGACTGCGACAAGAAGTGTCTAAGAGCAATATCTATCCAACAGCGACAGTGATGGGTTAGCGCAGACAATCTAGACAGAAACTGGTTATTATTAATATTATCTTTTTTTTTTTTTTTTTTTTTTTTTTTTTACATATCTACACATACCAAACAGTGACAAAGCAGGCTAAAAAAGCATTCTAGAGATAGACCAAGTAGACAGAGTTGAGAGACTGAAGCAAGATTCTAGAGATTTCACAGCAGAGTGGATGATGAGTGCGATACGACTGGACTATTACTGATGGTTGTTGGGATGTAGACACTGGGCTGGGACCGGGGATGGGACTAATAAACAGTTTCAAGTTCATCGTTTGAAAGGCAGGAAAATAACTTTTAGTTACCTGCCAAAGTGGCTGGTTTAGACAAAAAGATTAGGCAAACTTGTTATTGTAAAACCCCAAACTATCTTTTACAAACTTCAAATCTCTTTCTCAACTTTTTTCCACGCCAGGAAAACTGGCAACAGCTCCACTACGGCAGGATAGTCACTTCAGTGCAAAATTTTTGCATGTGCATTTTGCAACAAAATTTGATTTTACAAAATCAAAACGAGCACGTCTTGTGTCAAACTCGCTGGCTCAAATTTGGCTTGAAATCTGACACAATTTGACCCTCAGAAATAGCCCTCAATGGAAAATGTACACATAAATGTGTAAGCATACACGTGAACGCACGGCACAAACACACCGACAGTCAGACTCACGGTGACGGAAGCTTTGGCTGAAGAATGGCCATGACATCTTACACAAGTCAAATTTGATCCCCCAAAACTTCCTGGAACCACAGAGCGAGGGTGATGCCAAAAGTTCAGTGTCGTTTGGCTCTTGGGGCAGATAGAGTCGCACTTACAAGACTCTCACTTTGATTCAGTGCAATTTAAAGTGAATTCAACTTGATTCAGTAACATGTAACTCACTCACTCAGTGCTGCCGTCATCAATCATTGGCACATAATGTGGATCTGCCAATAGGGTGTACCTAACGAAAAAAGCTCTTGAATGTTTGAATCTGCTTGGTGAGCTAATGAAGACAAGAAAACCAGATACACACAGGTCAAGGTGCTAACAGGGAGCTAACAGGCTAATGATGCTAATAAACGCTCTTTAGCATGATGCAAGTACAAATTTCTTCAATTTTACCCAAGTAATGGCCAAAAATGACAAGATAAGCGCGTGTCAAGTCCAACCTCGCTAAAGGCCTGGTTACACCATTGTTTAAAATTTTGGGGAACTTTTCAAAGCAAGTTCAACTTGCTATAAACTTTAACTCACAAATTTGTGCTGCTGACCAATAGCAACCTATCTTGACATTGCTGAACTTAGAGTCCAAAATGGAGGAAGCTAACGCTGCTTATTAGTCGCGTTGCACCATCCACTTTATAATATAAAATAATAATTACTTATCTTATATTAATGTTCCAGAAAGTCTTCTCTTAGAGCATAAACTGCTCCACAAAAGAGGAATGGCTCGGAGACCAAGATACATCTTTTGAATAAACTGGGTGAACTAATTGTCAGTTACAACACTAGCTAGCTTAGAGCTTTTTTTCTCATCTCTTTACTCTTTACTGAATGAAATGATGTAAAATCCCAAGGACAATATGCCAGGGGAAGGTAAACAACAGCACAGAAAAAAGAGAAAAAGTTCAGAGAGCTATGAGACTGACTAGTTCTTGTCTGGCTAATGTGTTAGCGGTTAGCTCACCAGCTAACAAGCGTTTCACACAGGCACATGGATAAATTTCGCTGTGCCGCTTTCTGGTGTGACCGGGCCTCAAGAAAAATATTTTTTAAAGAAAAGTTTTGGTTCACAAACAGTTCAGACAACTCTGTTGTTCCATGCTAGCATGTTGTCATCGCTAATCCCTGTCTCTCTGTGTGTATCTGTGGCTTTAGGAAAAGAAAAACAATGCAGTATGAGTAACAAAGACTTTAGCTTAAAACCCATAACAACAAACGCTCAACTACTATTAACAAATGGTTCAACAAATTGCTGTGCAAGCCCCGATAACATTCAGGAGAGGTTGCAGGAGAAAACAGATTGAAAAATACAAAGATATCCCAACAGAGTGGAAAATTACGGGGAACACACTGGAGAAGATTTGCCTCTAAATCTCTCGCTGATTGGACAGTTGTGGACTCAGACAGAGAACGAGGGAGGGGATGGAGAGGTCGGTCGTGAAGGTATTATCTGAAGCAACTGCTGTGCGCACACAAACACAAATACAAACACACACACCTCCACATTCACACTGAACAAACACTTGTCCTCTCCTAAGTGCTCCCAAGATGCCGTTGCAGGCGGACAGAAACCCAGAGAAGACAAAATAGCACCAGTATGAAATAAAGCTAATTCTGCAGCAGAGACTCTCATGACAGTCAGATATATACAGTCTGACTGTAAAACCAGAGGTAGGATTTCCTCAATCCCCTCTTATCTCCTCCATCTTTCTTTACATCTTTCTCTCTCATCCATGTTCCCTCTCCTGAATCATCACTCCATCGATGGGATTTAAAACACAAATCAGGACAATATTACAGAAAGAAGCTGCACACGCACAAGCACACACACACACACACACAAATGCAAGGAGTTGTTTCAGACAAAGACCAGCCAGGACGACCACATCCCCCACCACATCCCTCCACCCCGCCATCCCTCCATCCCTCCATCCTCTGCTCGGTCATCTTCTCCTCTTTCCAACTTGTTTTTTGGTGTTGGTTGGTTATCTTGTCGTCTGTCTGTCTCTTAGTCATTTCAGCTCGATCAAATCATTCCTCCGTCCATCCGATCATTCCTCTTGTGTGTTTTCTTCTGCTGTTTGTTTGTTTGTTTGTCGCTTTTGGCACTCTGCTTCCCCCCTGACTGGATTACATAAACTGCATCTGAAACAAGACAAGGGGTGAAAAAAAAAAATCTGAGAATTTGTCTCACTTAAAACCACTTTGCTGCTTTAACTGGTTGCCAGCAAATGATTTCACAACAGGAATTTCCCATTTAATAAAACAAGACAGTGATGTATGTTACACCGGAGGTTTGGGACCCCAACAAAGGGATACCAACATAAATCTGAGAGGTCACGGGAAGATCAACGGGATAGGAAATAAAAAAAAAAAGTTCATGCGCCACAGACATTCTTCTAATTTTACTTTTCTCTCCCTCTTAAAATTTAAATACAATCATATTAAATGTATTTCAATTTTACCAATTGCTGATTATCTAACAGAAGTAGATGATGCTAAATTTTAATAATGCTAATTTAATGATGCTAACTTGACAACATGACAGTGGTAAATGACAAAACGCACTGTACCAGCAGCACAAGCAGAGAGGAACAAACATCTGTCAGTTTAACATTAATCTGAAGTTTACTTAAGTTTAGTAAACAGCTAACATTAGCCAATATGAGCTCAAGGTCATACAAGACCATTTAAGGCTGTTGGCGGCTAAACCCATGAGTGTACTGGGGTCACAGTGAAAAAGACAAGAAATGAACATATATCTGATTATTTCTCACAAACGTAATTAACATGACGTACTGGGCGCAACTAATAATGCTGCAATTGTTGTGAAATGCAGTAACTTGTCATAAATGTGAGGAAAAACCCAAATAAATTAAATTATGTCTAAATTCCTAGTAAAGCGATTTATTGCCATTGGCCACTGTGATGTTATTAGGGCTGTAACTATTTTAACTGATGTTGTAATATCACTGAGTAACTGTGGTAAGAACACGAACAAACAGTGGAATCATTTAAGACTTCATAATTTTATCTGTCTGTTTTCCGCTCATTTGCTCTGTGTATTTATCCTGTGTTTATTTGCTCGGTGTATTTATCCTGTGTTTCTGGGCCAGTGCTGCTGAACAAACACAGGGACAGATGGATTAGGTTAAAGTAAGTGCATGTGCTTTGTGTCATCACCTGGGCTCCGGGCATGGGTGCGAAGGGGTTGGTGGGTCTGAGAACAGGCTGGTTGTACATCATTGGCTGAGGAGCCATCACTGGTACCCCGCCCATCTGACCCATCTGGGGAGGGACCTGCAGAGAGAGAAAGATATAGAGAAGAGGAGGCGGAGGAGGAGGAGGAGGAGGAGGAGGAGGAGGAGGAGGAGGGGGTTGGGATGGAGAAAGATGGACAGAAAACAAAACAAGAACGAAAAACAGCGAGACAGCAAGAGAAAAAATAAAGTGAGGAACCAGTGATGCACAAATAGCAAAAGGGCATGAAAGGCAGAAACAAATGGAAACAGGAGAAGAAAGAAAGACAGAGGGAAGACAAAGAAAACAGTCAGGTTAACGTAGCTACTGGTGAACCTCTGTACTGTATATATTTTCCATTAGAGGTAAAATCATTAGTTGAGAATTTCATTAGTCAATTAACAAAGATTTACAAGATAATTACCTATTTTTTTTTTTTTTTTTTTTTGCTTTTAAAAAAGAATATCTTTGTGTTTTGGACAAAACAGGAAGCTTGAATACGAGGGATATAGGAATGTATAGGAAAGTAGTTGCAGCCCTGTACTGCACGTATGTGACGGTTCGTACATGAAGAGTGGTTTTCAGTGCACACTCACCATTCCATACACAGGCACTTGCGGTGTGGTCATGGGGAAAGCCATGGGAGCTGGAGCCTGGAAGAAAAGCAAGAAGACAAAAAATAAAAAATAAAGAAACACAAATCTAGCACCTTTAGCTCTGACAGACATTTCATCTGTCCCGGTTAGAATTGTCTCACTGAACACAATAAATAAAAAAACACACACCGTCTACTGTATGCGACTACGTTTAATGCTGCTAAAGTGTGCGTGCATCAGGAGCACAACAACGCAGCATGCAGCAGAGGTACTTAGCAGAATCCCACTGGGAGCAATCATTACCACCGCTTTAAAAGGGGGTGGCTCAATAGGACAGCGTTTAGCCCTGCCCTCCTTACTTCACAAATCAAATCCACTAAGGCTGAATGGGCCTCAAATTCGACGTGACGGGCAATTTGTAGCCGTCGTTTACAACCCACGCACATCTGCATCAAAGCCGCCGATTTCTGCCCGACCAAATTGGTAATTTATGGGAGTGAGTGTCCGCGGGAGCATTACAGTATCAGGAGCAGCGAATGTCCTGGAGGAGAACCAGTTTTTAAGATGAGAAGTGAAGATACAGTGCAGCACAACAGTGTAGTATCCATAACTCATACAACAGTATTAATATTAACAGATGTAAGATGAGGTATCTGTCGCCTCCGGTAATTTCGTGGAGGCAGGCGCTCCTACAACTTCTCTCAAACCAAACTAATAAGGATCTGCGTTTTTCAGTTGGGAATACCTGCAAGCACCTGCACACGATCCAAGATTCTCCTCCTATCACATATAAAAGTTCAGTGTTTGCTGCAGTCAGAAGTTGAGGCTGCTTTGCTCTGCTGGCTCGCCCTGAAGTCGCAAGCTTCCCACTGTTTTCAAAAAGCCATTAAAAACAGCTTGCGGAAACACGCTGCTGCCTTCACAAACCTAATCCATCACCGTAAATGAGACAACTGTGGCAGTTTTCTTAACATGACTTTATAACGCCTAAATCACTGCAGCCGTGTAGCGCGTATTACTAACTACTTCCCCTCTGCCAGAGTTGGCTGTGTTTAGCTGGAACAAAGAAATTAAAAAAAAGAGTGAAAAAAAGGACAATATTTCCACAGCACAGTAATTAGCTGTGTGGTGAAATCATACATTACCTTTGCAGTCTTAGGTAAAATGATGGATTACATTAATCAAGGCGATGAAATGAGCCTCATGAAATTTAAGCTTTCATGGGCAAAAATACAACTGCACTAGCATCATCCTGTAATTGCTACTTATGCAACGACACCTTAATCAATGCTTTAAACAAACAGCAAGTTACGCTGGTTGATCTATAAAAAGAGATTAGTCTCACAGTATTTTACAAATTGCTGCATTTCTCTTTATTTAAACATAACTGCTTTTACTTTTACTAGAAACTCAATTTCTTCCCTTGACAGTCAAACTCGTGTCATGTTCGGTTTGTCACTGAAAGTATAAACTAGAAACTTAATGTTTTATGCTTTTAAGCACGACAGTGTTACTGCAGCTGATTGTGTTGTAGATGGTTGAAGTATCTACGGTTTTGGAATAAATGAATAAAACCAAAAGCTTGAACAGAGAAATTCAAACTGAGGTGGCGAAGAGCTACAACTTCTACTTTCAAGACTATTTTCTTTAACCTCTGTTTGTATGTGCCATCATAAAAATTAAAAATTCAAAGATCAATTTATGCATTAGCACTTCCTGTTTACCACTGGATTACTTTGATACTGAAGAAAAACAGGAAGTAGCATCATTGGGAAAGTGTAACTTACTGAATCATTAAAAATATGTGAATAATGTCTGTGTTAAGATTCTCCTGCTTAAATTGTTGATATTTTCTTATTGCTCCTGGCATAATCTGGATGAAATGAACTGTGCGTTGATGAGAAATATTTCGTTTGACATCATTTTAGACAACGATATATAGATATTTAACCATAAACACTGTTTACCTCATCTCATCCAGATGATTTCATTAAGAAAACAGCATTTTCTGTTAAGACTTTTGAAAATTGAGCCAAAGCAAATGTAAAATGCTTTAATATCTGAGCTTCAAAAGGTTCTTTAAAAGGCGAAGACAAGAAGTGGAAGCGATTCTCTGCCAAAAGATTGGCAGAAAAAACCCCCCCAAAAACAGGTTTCTTGTGGAGCCAGTGTACTGATCTCAGGAGGTAATCAATGTGATGGATCAGGCATCTGTTTTTAATTCTGGCCTTCAGGGAGCAGGCTGTGAAAGCTGATCATAACCATTGATCAGTCCGATCTCTTGCGGCGGCAGAGAGGTAAGAAAGAGTCCCAGTTTAGACATAAGACCTGAATCTATCCGTCACATATGTTTACCGGTCATTTGGTGACGCACTGGCGGTTTAAAGGTTTTACTGTTGAAAAATCCTGATTAAATATCTAACCGACTTTACTGTCATCTGCACCTGAACCACTCTGCTTCACTTAACAAACCACATGTCTCTGCGTCTGCCCGCCTGTGTACAATGACAGCGGGAAATCATTTTATTTTGTTCTTCTTTACGAATGACAAGATGATGTGCTGAGAGGAAAACAGAGCAGGTGAGATGGAGTTTATGCGCCGCTTCACCTTCTCTGTCAGCGTTTTTGTCCATCTGTCTTTCAGCCGAGCCGTCAACCTAATGCATCATGTTTTAACATTTATCTGTTTGTCTGTATCCGTCTTTTCATGCTCAGCCTCTCCTGCTGTTTTTTCTCTCTAGCGTGTTTCCCTGTCTGCCGGTCTATCTATGTATCCTTTTTTCATAATCTGTCTGTTCTCCCCTAGATCTTTAACCCCAGAGTTTTAGCGATTCAAAGCTGAACTTTTCCCATTCCCTTTGCCACCTCCTTCTAAAGGGCGACAATCTTTTTTTTTTCTCTGGGCCTTTTCTGCAAAAAGACAGACATCTGACCTCAGATAACCTGCACGGTTAAATGAAGGTTAAATAAGTGAAATGCTTCGCTGGATTTCTGGCATTTGAAGTATCAAGCGAGCAGAAACCGTTGCAGCCTTGCCCTGCTGCCGAGAATCTCAGGCGTAGCTTGTTGCTTATCATGCGTGATGCGTGACAGCCTATTTATTCTCCACTACCTGTGATGTCTTATACGTTACTGCCACATACCGCTATGACTTATTTATTGTGTTGAGGCTTACAGAGGTTATGTTTGCCATTTTTGACAGGCATGTCCATTTACAAGTCAGAGATAATAGATTTTCTTTCTTTCTCAGGGACAATAATAACAACTTCTATTAATATTTTCTGTCTGTAAGCAAAAGAAAAAGAAAAGAAGAAGCTTAAATTAGTCAAAGCGGATGCATTTTTCTGTTTTCTGAAGGCAGGATTCAGTTCACTGCTGACCACACAATGTAGAGACTTTTGTCTTTCAGCATGTTGGAGGACAAAGACATTATTTACGTCACGTTTTTGCATTGTGCTTCTGAATTAATCCCCATAGGCAATTTCTGTGTTTTTGCGTTGTCCTTGTCAGTGAGAGTCAAAGATGAAGTAATACAGCCAATATCATGTCTCTGGAATTAGACGGGAGCTGAGCCTTAGTTTCACAAGTCTTTGGGTTTTTTTTTGGACACAGTCTGTGAACAATGACGGAAGATCTTCTTAACCTGTTAAGTCTGTCGGCACATGGTGTTGGGTTAAAGGATAGGGCTGCTGAGGTTCTGTATTTTTTCTGTCAACAAATCCCGTAAGAAACCGTGCATATACTAATACGAAGCTGTACAGCAGCGAGGAATAAGTTCTATCAGGTTATAGCTACAATATTTGGAATCAATATTGTTGGATAATTTCATTTAGGGCTGGATATTTCAATTCAATATTTCATGATTCAGTTACATCAGATAAACACCATTTATGTGTAAGGCGCTTTTTAATATTCATCCTGGGAATTTAACTTTCACCTGCATTCAATAACCAATTAACACTGTTGACAAGTGCACGTCATAGGCTAAAATGCAAACACATTTCCTGGTTATAAATCTGTGGACCAAGACTTTATTACTTGGCAAATACAAAAAAACTAAAACACGATTTATCTTCATTTTTAGGCCATAACAACTGAGAAAGAAAAAAAAAAAACTTGCAGCATTTAAAAGGGCGTCATCACCGGGAAAAATAATGATAATAATAAAAAAATAAATGCTCTCCCACACAACTACACGTGGACGGTCTGCAGCAGATGCTTCAACTAACAACAGCACATCCACTTTATTGATGAGTTTGAGCACAGGCAGGACAGAAACTGAACGTCTGTTCACTAATTCATCTGCACTGTTTGTGTTGACATCAGCCTGATATCTGCAGACAGCTGCTAGCTAGTGTTAGCTTCCCGGCAGCAACAAACTGAATCTCGTAGCCAGAGATAATACCTCTTCAACAAACACAAACCGAGAGCTCAGATCAGCACTTCTGCACTTGTATGCTTTATCTCTAGATTTGCCTTCAGGTCCACACAGACTGTAACTGTTCACATCACAGTTTATGGCTGTTCATGACTCAAGGTGGCTCACATAACCAGCTCCTGGTATCAGTCAATTTGCTTAGTGCTTACATAACCAGCACAGAACATTAGCCTTTAGCACAGAGGTGAAAGGGTTATTTGTGGAACGTGGGCATGAACTGAATCAACTTTTTGTCAAACAAGTTGTCTTCAAGGAAAAAGAGAGGGTGGCAGAGAAAGAGATGAAGAGGAAGACGGCAAAGAAAGAAGGGAGGGAGGTTGGAAGCACATAAGAGAAGTTACAGGGCAGCTTGTTAAGACTTTTCTTACTAAACAGGGATAAGTACTTACATAACTAGTATAGAACATTCCATTCTGCATCAGGACGCAACAGGGAAAAAAGACAAAAGACAGAGAAAGAACAAGAGACAAAGAGGCAGAGAGAAAGAGGAGAGCGAAGAGTGAAGGTGACAAAGTGAGAGTGAAGGAGAGAATCAAAGAAAATGAGGTGGAGATGATGAAAGAGGGAGGGAAAAAGAGAAAGATAGGAAACAGGGTTGGAGTCAAAAAAAAGGAAAAAGGAAGGAATTTAAGAGTGAGGAAGAATATGTGAAAAAAGAAAGGGAGAAAGCGTGAACGACAACATAGGCAAAAAAAAAAGGGAGATCGACACAAAGGAAATAAAATGAAGGGAAAAATAAACGAGGGGTCATAATTCGGACGTGCAGATGTCAAAGGCAGTGCAGCGAAAACAGGACGAGCAGATGACAACGCAAAACAGAGTCGCGATAAAGCCGAACACGAGAGAAGAAGGGAAGGAAGACGAGTGGATGACGGTGCAAAACAGATGGGAGAAATGCATGAGGTGGACGAGCAGGACAGGAAGGAGAGATTAGAGGGGATGACAGCAGGGTTGAAGGGGTGGCGAGGGAAGAAAGAAAGAAAGAAAGAAAGAAAGAAAGAGAAAGAAAGAAAGAAAGAAAGGAAGGATCAACAGGAGAGAGAGGAAGATGATAGATATTGGGGAGAGGGAGAAAGAGAGGAAGTGGAGGGTTAGTGACAGTTTGTCCTCGTCAGCCAGAAATTGCAGTCCAGAGATCAGGAGGACAATCAGGAGCTGCCAAGATCAGCACACACACACGCAAACACACACAAGCGCACGCGCACACACACACACACACACACACACACACACAAACACGCAAACACACACAAGCGCGCGCACACACACAAGCGCGCGCACACTCACACACACACACACACACACACACAGAAACACACACTTACACTCACACAAGGCATGCACAGGCGGTTATATTCTGTACAGTGCACTCACACAGACTTCCATCTATTCACAGGACACAACAAACATTCACATGCACACAGACAGGCAACAATTTTAAATAAACTATTTACACACACAATGAACAAAGTTTGTTTTTCTTTCTTTTCTTTTTTTTAGGAAGGTGTCTGCAAGTTTTATTTGGATAAATGTAATAATTCTTCTTTTTCACAACATCGTTTCTGTGGTCTGAGAATGACATGTTCACTCCCAGTGGTCAGGTGACCAGGCCGATTATAAAGTAGCAGTGCAGCCACGTTATCTTAACCACTTCATTTGGAAGTAAAAACCAACTGTGAACTCAGCTGAAATGTTGGTAATAATTCCTCACTGCGCAGGTGTACTTACAACTGTGGTAAGTTAACAGTAGATCAAAGATGCCAAGCTGCTATTTGTGTAAGTTTTGCTATTGCTTCATAGCTAACGTTAGCATTAACAGCTGTTTACTTATCCAGTCTGGAAGAAATGTTGCTAGCTCAGCATCAAATTTACTTTTACTCACCAACAGCTGTCTCCAGCAGCGAAAAAGCAACACCTTAACTTTTGTCTCTATCACGTCTTTTCTCCTACTGAAGTTAGCATGCTAACCAGCTAGCCCCGGCCCATCTTGCCATTTTCCCAATAGCGACTCACTAAAGCCTCCAATCTGCCCTGAACACGTAACGCTGCTCAGAGGGCGAATATAACCTGTAAACACAACGCCAGCGGCAATCTCCCCCCACCAGCTCCCGGCAGGAAACCAGCATCGGTGGCAGAGAAACTTACAAATAGCCCCTTTAAAACAGGCAGCACTGTTATGATTTTATCATTTGCCTTTGTTTTTGCTTCCAAATGCATCTGGCTTTGTTTCCAACCTGTCTGACTAATCGTGTTTTGTTCTTGTTAAAAATGCTGCCGCAGTAACGATAGAAATGTTGGCCGAAAGTTTATAATAAGAAGTTTTAATAAACTTAAAAATCCAAGACTTACTTACAGACACCATCAAGGATCCTTTTAAGTACATTGTCAAATTGTAGAATTCACTGCACCACATGGGTATTATGTGTGTGTCTGCACGTCCAGTGTTTGTTTCTGTCTCCTTACCACGTGTTGTACAGGCATGGGCTGTGGGGCCACGGGCGCGGGGCTCCACTGCGTGGTCGACATGGTCTTATTCTGCCAGTTCTGGCCCCCCGTCAGCTTCTTCTCTCCAGGCTGGTTCCACTGCATCTCTGGCCTGGGAGAGGGATGAGTGGAGCAGCAAAAACACCAACACACTGTCAGGGTTGTGTTTTTTTTTTTGTTTTCCCTACATTTTCACCTGCTCAACCTGAGGCAACTTTCTCAAACAACACCAAAATCATGTGTTGGAAGCTTGCTCTATTTCTTTTTTTATCCCCCCCCCCCATGAAGTGCATCATGAATTTTAAAGAATAACGATATTGCTGCAGAAACATTGCCTTTAACGGTTTACAGAAGCACTTTGTCACAGACTTCAGCACATAAAACCAATTAAACACTTTACAGACTGTAGGTAGGATTTCTGGCAACAGTAGAGAGGTAAAACAGGAAGGCGTTTTTGCTGTGCCACTGCATAAAGCCTCTAGCCTGGACTACAAGCACACAACTTAGAGAGGTATCATCACAACTCCAGACACTCACTTCTTGGCTGGGGTCCCACCGAACTGCAGATCTAAGGAGGGACAGAAACAGATAAAGTGAGTGATCACAGTTTAAAGAGAAGGTATTTGCTCTCTGATTCGATCATATTTTAACTAGTTTGTAATATTCAAATGTTTTCAAGTCGAAAGTCTTCATAAAAAAAAGGATGAATAAAAATAAATGTTTTACCAGAAGGCAAAATACTACTTTACAGACACTGCAACGCTAGAGCAGAGACTGCTACGCGAGCACATGGATCTTGACACTCACTGCCCACGAGGTTGGCCAGAGAGGAGTCGAGGTCGTTGGCTAGCAGCTTTCCTCCAGGATGGATGGCCATTTGAGGAGGAGGAGGAGGAGGTGCGGTGTGTGTGGGAACTGTAGGCTTCAACAGGTCTCCTAGAGCATCAAAACCTGGTGGAGAAATGAACTTGTACATGTAAATAAGCTGGAAAAAAAAAAAAAAGAAAGCTTGTTTTTTGATAAGAAGTGGAAGAAGAAGAAGAAATAAACACACAGGCGTTAGTATATCATACAGAGACATGGATTAGAGGAAAGCGAACGCAAGCATATCAGATTAAATGTGCAATTAAGAGTATATTGGACAAAAACATGTAAATTATTGGAAAGGGAAAATGGCATTGAACAACAGAAATCAAATCAAAGCTAAGAACTGTAACTAGACACGCTGGTCTGTCTTCCACGTGTCAAAGTAGCGTACGTGTAGCTGTAGTAGAGGAGATACTCTGTATTCAAAGGAGTTTGGAGGGTGGTGTCTATTTAAAAAACAATAGTAAAAGTATAAGAACTGATTTGCACAATACTTTTGTCAGCTTTTGTGTAAAGCTGTTAACATTAGCTAACTTGCTTGCCACGGTGATAACCAAGCGATACTTCCCCGGGCAACGAGTTTTCATCAGCTACAGGTTACAGGTTACATCAAAGAAGCCACACAGTCACAGTAACACATCCAGTGTTTAGCATTTTCCCAGGCGAGCCATGGATGCTGCTATATCAGCATTTAGGCTAATGTTTGCAGCTATGTCCTTCTCTTTGTTGGATATGGGGAAGTTTATACTCCCAGCTATCCTAGCTAATGTCACCCAAGAGTCTGCTATGTTTGTCAAAAACACTAGTTATTCCTAATCTTCAAATCTTATTCTTTTGTTACCGAACTAAAGGCTTTTTAACTAACAACTAACTCCTGAAGCTAACAAGGCTAACTAATGAGAAGCCTGCTGTCTGAAAACCAAGACCCAATACTTCAAAATTTACGAAAACTTTAGCGTGGTGAAATCTGCAGCTGTTATAACTGTAAACTAAAAACAACTGAACTATTATTTATAAAGCTGCAAAAATCGGAAAAACAGTGAGAGGAAACTCGCGCTTGAGCTCAAAAAAGTTAGAGAACAGAAGAGCCTGGATCTATGAGCAGACATTTAATCTAATGAGAGCCGACACAACTTTCAGCCTGATTTTTTTACCAACTTTTAAAAATGTCCACTTGCGGTTCAACTCGTTTTAATGAAGCGAAGCCGGACGGTTTTGATCTGAGAATATTGCTGAGCTGTACCCTCCTTAATATGAACCCAAAATCTCACTGCTTTCCTCGCTGTTAATTGAATTCTTACTGACCTATTTTTAGCATTTACCTACAAGGACAGAGATTCCTGTTTAAAGCAGATACAATCTACTCAGACTTTACTGTGATACAGGAGCCTTACTCTATCAGCAGCGGGCCTATAATCCCTGACTCAGTAGCTTGCAGCAGTTGTTTCTAGTGATTGATTTATCTGCTCGTTGCTGTCATGTAAACACTCCGACTCCGAACAGTGATTAGTTTTGAACATGTATGTGTGCGTGTCTGTGCGAGAGTGTGATCGTGTTTGTCCATGGCCGGTGGGTGCAAATGACGGAGTAATTTCCTGCGTTCGTGTTGGTGTGTACGTATGTGTGTGTGTGTGTGTGTAAGTGCCTGTGTTAACAACTTCCCATGTCAGCACTCATTCAGCTAATGGCTTAGTATTACTCTGCTGGCAGAAACCCGGAGGTGTGCGTGTGTGTGTATGGGTTTATATGTGTGTGTGTGCTCGGTGGAGTGAGTGGTAAACATGGCTGAAATAAAAAGGAGGAAAGAAAGTTGAAATTGAAAACCTTGTGATGAGCTGTTAATTTTAATGTAATTTTATGCATGGGTGGGATTTCAACTCCTTTTCCTTGCATTATTGTTTCCTCTCAACATCAGTCATCAATTAGGAAATTTAAAAAAAAAAAAGATACCTGGAGACAGGAAGTAGAAACAAAGTTCAGACAGGAGCAAGGCAACAACACAAAGCTGGACAGAATCAACACAAGAACGAGCAAGATGTAAATGCAAGACAACCACTGTACATGTACAGGATATGGGAGGAGAAAAAAAAAGAAAAAGAGGCAACTGTTGGTGGAAAAAAAGAGGGAGGAATAATATTTAGTTAGGAAGCGGTGTGTAGGTCTGACAGTGGTGCTGACACAAGAGATTCAGAAAACACTTTTCCTGCTAGCTTAGCAGATGAGAGAAACGAGAGAGAGAGGGAGCGGAGGGGGAAGCACACAGAGACAGAAAGACGTAGAAAAGACAGGAGGAAGAAAGTTAGAGACAGAAAGCAAAAAGGGTAATGAAGAAAGCAGGAGAGAGAGCAAGGGGGAGATGAGGAAAGGAGTAGTTTTGCCCACTATCTTTTTAATTCTCTTGAGGCTAATTTCTCTCCCACTGTCGGCATTTCCATTATTGTTGTCACTGTGATAAAACACTTTGGCAATGTGGGTGATTTTTTGTTTCTTAAACCACCGTGTCAGTAAAGCCCAGTGAATTAAATTGAAGCAAGGGAGCAATAGAAGAGAAGCAGAGATAAGAGGCGAGGGGGGGGGGGGGGGGGGC
>NW_019525102.1:964503-995924 GCF_002814215.2 Seriola lalandi dorsalis | reverse complement strand
GGGGGGGCGACACACAAAAAAGAAACAGAGTGAAACAAGCCCTCTCAGTAGATCACACACACCACAGGGCAGTGAGAAGAAGAAAATGGATGGAGGGATTTGTGGAAGAGAAAGAGACGGAGGTAATGAAGCGAACACTGAGAGTGATGTATCGAACGAGGAGGATAATGCTACCAGCGTTAGCTTAGGTGTTTCGGCAACGGATTTGACAGTCAATCGAGTTTAAGATCAGAGAGAGGGAAGGAAGTTAATCCATGTCAAGGGTTCAATTCAAACACGCTGGGACGGCGAAATCTGTTTCTTACTACTAAATATGACAGAAATTTAAAAAAGGCTGGATTATCCAAAGCCCGTTTTCAGACATGGAAGACGTAACATTGCTGACTCCATCTATCAGTTAAAGTGATGCAAATGTTCCTCAGCTCTTCATTTGGCTCTTGGAGTGTGAGATGGAGCGGTGTCGTGTATATTTTCTTATTAGGCAAAGAAATAACTATTCACTTAGCACCACTCTCCCCTCATTCACCTGTTGCTATGTCTGTCAAACTTTCCATTATGACACGGGAAATAAGCAGTTTACAATAAAAATTTCAGCACATTTACCACTTTAAAATCTATTTTCAAGTGGTAGTTTCCAGCTGGCTCATTTTTAAATGACAACCCTGTAAAATGGGTCTTAAATATGAACTTGATGCACGCTAACAGACTCAAGCTAAAGCTGTAATGTTTTTTCATTGCAGTATAGAGCTAGGCAGCCCTATGATAAAGAAAAACATAAGACTAAGGGGGTGATAGTTGCGGCCCTTATATCAATCAGACTTGTTTTATGGAAATGTTACTAGGTCTGACTTGAGCCCCGTTTACACTCACATAGGGTTTTTGTTATCGGGTTTAATTGCATTTAGGGAAACATGATGAGTATTGAGTTTTACTTTCATACCAGGTATCACTCAATAGGGATGGGCGGAGCCACATTTTAACATGGAGACTGTGTCATTTTGTGTCAAAAATAGTCTGCGCATAGGGTGAAAAAAAATTATGATAAACAAGAATGAGGAAGCAGGTAAGACATACAGAGATGCGGTTGTGTTAACAGAGAACAAAGCCGCCAATAAACAGAGAGACTGAGTAACTCAAGGGACAAAAACGTGACACAACGAACGATATCCATACGAGCAGAAACAGAAGCGAGAAAAACTTGAACTGCTTATTAAAGTTAATGATTTTTTTCAAATGCAGAACTCTGAAACCTGATTTGAAAACCAACTAAGAATGTGAACACTGCATCCTGTGATGAGGAAGGATACAGCAAATACACCATTTGCTCAAAATCTCAAATACACTACAAAATAAATAAAATAAAACCAGCAATCTTCCGCTGAAAAATAGAAGAAAAATTACATCCCTGAGCCTCTGTGGGGGGGAAAAAAAAATTACAAAAATAATTGCAGGGACTGTCAAAAAAGATGACGGACACCAGATATGAACGATAGGAAATGGGAATACATTATAAAGACACCACAAAAGAACAAGAAGGCTTAAGTCACACATATGAACTGTGCACTGCCCTTTAGAAAACGCAAATCTCTACAAAGAAAAAGAGCAACAATGCCCCCAACTCTCTGTACGCCAAATCATGAAGACATGTCAGCTAAAAGTGGACGAAAAAATTCCGATAAACGTGGACGATGGACTTTGCGGAGGAGACAGAGGACAAGAGAAAAGGACTTTGAATTGTAAATGTGAGGAGGGAGAGAAAAGAGGAGGAGGAGAGCAGATGGAAAGGAGTTGCCTGGGTGATTCTTGCCTTGTGAAGTGTGATGGGGAGACGATGAGGCAGAGACAGAGCAAGAGATGAAATAAATGGAGGGAGGAAGGAGAGGGTGGGAGGAGGAGGAGGAGGAGGAGGAGGAGGAGGGAGGGCGACGGTGTGCACAACAACAAAACAAAACAGACGAGCAGAAGCAGACAGATGGGATGGCGCAAAATGACAGACGACGTGCGAACACACGCAGACGTGGACACACACGGTTACAAACACTAACAAATATACAGACACACACGGACGCATTTAGATACACAGACGACGCATGGACGTGCGCGCATACACAAGGAAATAGAGACATACAGTAGCTGCACACACACGCAGGGGTTTTTTGCGAGATGCTGCCAGTTGCCCAGATGGTGTATTGGTAGTTGTAGTGGCAGCTTCCACACACACTCTATTAATAGAAAGAAGTTAGTCTGTCCAAAGCCAGAACCAGGCGGCACACTGGAGCCACAAGCCTCCAACTGTTACTTCTGAGCAGAGCAAAGGAGATTGACGGGTTTAAACAAGATTAGAGCGAGCCAGAAATCAGAATCTGCACCCAGGACTGCTTAAATATTTACTGGAAACACAAAAGAAACAGATCTACATTGGAAAATGTTTGAAGAAGTAATGCTACAGCTGCACAAATCTGACTAAATAACCCTAATTATGACGATAAAATGGCTCCAACACATCATGAAATCCCTGCTTTCTGTGGGAAAATTTAAGAAACACCGTCACATTTCACAATTTTAAGATTATGAGACTTACTCTGTATGATTATCCTGTTTCGATCAAATCTTACAAATTAGTTTGAACGACAAGTGCAGCGACTTCTGGGGTGAAACAGCTGGCTAATTAACCCTGGCAAATTTCCAGTAATGCTGATTGATGGGCGCTGTCTCTGTGAAAATAGGCTCAGTTAGAAAAAGACAGGAAATAAGTCCGGACTTAGAAATTGTGACGAGCGTGAGATCTCAATGTGCACAAAAAAAAAAAAAAAAATGTGGAGCAGCTCGTTGATTTTTCAAAACTTCCCACAGAAAATCACACAAAAAATTAAAAAGCTCTGGGGAAAGATGATGCCATTTAAGTTTCATACTGTAACTTCCTCTGAGCTCTTGCAGTTTAAACCTGCAACCTCTTTGCTCTGCCTTCATGATGAAAACAGCCTTTAGATGACCTCTGCAGGTAGTCGCTCTTATCTGCTGTACCCTCCTTTGGAGCTGAGGGAGAACTCGCCAAGCCTCAAAATTATACACTTCGCAGGAGCGTCTTGGGACCCAAAAGCGTTGAGAGGCACCGGGATTGATTGTGTCAGTTGTTGAGAGGTTAAAAGAAGGTAAGCTAAGAAGTGGGCTCGGAGCCAGAGTCTCAGAGCTGCAACACTTAAGAGCCATCAGTCGAAAGCTGTTACAGTAACAGGCAGGAAACCGCGACCAGACAGGATGAAGTAATTGGAGAAAAAGGTTCCTACACATTGTCTACTCCAATCAAGACTTTCAGATGTGACCTCCAAGATTCTGGTTGGTGATTAAATGATATAGGTCAAAGGTTTCAGGAAGTAAGTTGCAAAATAGTTTTATGACTGATAAGTATCGGGGAAAAAAAAAGAAGCGTGAATAAGACTTCAACAATAAGATCTGTTTGGACCTGTGTAGGAACCCTGAGAGAAAAGATGAGTTATTGAGGAAAACCAGGGCTGGGATCAGTTAACTTTTGCTTCAGTCGGATGAAAACAAAACTCTAAATGAACTTATGATTTACACTTAACAGCCCTGAAAACCGATTTTCTCAAAGAGAGTCTTCAAAAAACATCATGTCAATGTGCTTTTTCTTACTCATTTAAAGTGGGCGGGGCTCTATTGATGCCATAAAACTCTGTGCGCCATACAAGATTTGGCAATATTTAAATCAAAATGACAGCTGACAGTTGCGGAGTTGTTACTGTTTGTTGTTAATTAAATCTGATCAGACCACATGTAATAAATAAAGAACATCAACAGATGTTGTTTCTTTCCCAAACATTAACTGAAACTGTTGCCTATTTAGTCCCAGAATATGCACTGTTAAAGATCTGAAAGCTTTCAGGGGCTATAATTATATATCAAAAAAAAACAAATTTGTCAAGTAACTTGAAAATCCGACTGAAGTTAGTTAACTGACCTCCCCGATAGAGTCAGGTTCATTGTCATTAGAAACTCTGTAAGAATTCAAACAACAGCTTATGCGGCAGAGTTAGAAAGCTAAAAACACCCCCACCCACCCACCCAGCAGCAGGAACAACCACAAGTTGCAGGAACTGGTCAGAGGGTTAGTTAAATGCTATGCTCCAGCTGCCAGCAAAGCCAAAAAAAAAGGGTTTTAGTTTTCAGTCTGGCTCTGTCTGGACAGTCAGACAAGAGCGGGCTTTACCGGCTGCAGGTTGTGGGCCGTTGTTACTGGGTGCGGCATTATTCCCAAACACAGCATCGAAATCTACAGTCATGGCTGCTGGTGCGGTCTGCTGCAGAGGCTGGCTCTCCAATCCTGAGGGAGGCAGTTAAACATGACTGATTAAAGCCCTGTTCGTGCTGGTAAAGCTGCATGAGACTAGTTTTATCTGACATTTTTTACAATATATATACACATCAGATGGTGATTTTGCGGGGACCAGATACATAGCTTTGAAGTGTTGAGGATTCCACCACCTCCTGCTAAACTAATCCCATTAGATTAGGAACATGGACCTTACAGTCTCCAGCGTACTGCCATTGTTGTTGCTTAGTAACTTGAGACTTTGTGCAAGCTGTCGGGAATATCGGGCTTTCAGAGGAGTGTTAAGCCTGTGCACGAGGAAATCCACTGATGCACCTTTTGTTTTTTTGTCTTCATCCGCATCCCTGTTGGGGATTAGGATTTGAAACCTCGGAGAGAGGCTGCGTTTGTGGGATCCACGAAAACAAGAATACACGAGACAGTACACCACAATGGCTATTAATAAACATGACGCCGTCGTTCCAGCTAACCTTTCAGGAAACACGACAGGGGAAACAACCATTCATCAAGATGATTTACGACTGACAGACTGTAACTAAACCTGACTAAACATGGCAGATAGAGAACAGGCTTCCAATAACGTACATTATTACATGTAAACGTACATTATTATTGGCAATTATACCACGATACAAGTTTTAATATTACTGGTTAAACATGTGCTACAACTAACTCTCATGTCTGTCCATTAAAGATGACGCTACAGCTTGTTAGCTTAGCAAAAAGACTGTAAACGGGGAAACAGCTCCGTCCAAAGATAACAAAACCCAACTGTAAAGCTCAGTAATTAACCTGTTATTTCTGTTTTTTTTTATGCGTACAAAAACCTGTTTAAAATTGATAATCCGCCTTTTGATGGGGTGTTATGTGCCCGCAGCAATCAGGAAGTTACTGCTCCAAACAATGAAATATCCTGCACACAATCCTCCCCCTAAACCGACAAACTGATGCTTTTGCATGTTGATTTTTGTACAGATTTTAGATATTACACGTTAGCTAGTGAGCTTTACAGGAGTTGGTTGGAGGATTTTGTTACTTTTCTCCCTCTTTCCAGTGTTTAGGCAACGCTAAGCTAACAAACACACATGCAAACAGAGATCGATCTTTTCCCAAAATGTCAAATTATCCCTTTCAAACAAACATAAATATTGTCGTCTGTTTACTGCCTGACAGAAGGTCCAACAGTGCCGTGTACATTAAGAGCCGTGGACGTTCAGTGAAGGGAGTGTCCCTTGTGTTATTTTTGAGAGAAGCACAGGGGATAGTTATCTGAGCTCCTGTGTCACAGCCATCAATAGTGTGAGGCGCTGATATCTAAGCTAAGAAGTGGATCTGACTCTGAAGTCCGGCCAAACTCTTTATAAATGGCTTCAGTTTAATCCTCTGCCATAAAGCCTGTAATACTCTGTGCTAACAGTACTTCTAGATGCATCTTAATGCTACTTTTTGATTTGAGATAGCTGATTGCAAGCTGAAATGTCAACTCTTTTTTTTTTTTTGAGAAACAGTGGGAGGATGTACTGTACAGCACAGTTAATCTGTGGATGTGTATGTTGCTGCTCGGCATTTCAGCAGCAGTGAGACAACGAGGAGAAGGGCGGCTGAATCTCAGCTGACATTTCCCCAGACTGGTTTATTGAGCCGCTCAGAGAGTGAACACATGGTTACAGGATTTATTATTACAAAACACTGAGTGTTTAGAGCGAAGACACCTGCACCCGAAACTTGTTTGACTGTGTGTCTGCACAAGGCGCTGGCTCGTCATGCAACATTAGTTTCTGAAGAAACGGGGGGGAGAATGATGGTGGGTGGGATGGATGGTTTTCATCAAAAGATAAATGAATGGTCTGACAGACGGATGGGGAGACAGGTGGATGACTGGCCAGGGGGAATATTTCTGAAATAAATTCATTTGTATATGTGTAGGTGGTGGGTGTTTGTCGTATTTGCATGTCTGCAGCTCTGCTGGTGCCTTCATATATGTGCAAATGCACCGCAGATTTTTCTATGTGTGTTCGTGTGTGTGCGTGTGTGTGTGTGTGGGTAGCGTACCTCCCCAGGCACTGTTGGCGGTGGAGATCGAAGGAGTGCTCTGCACAGCGGGGATGAAGGCCGGCTGAAGATCAAACAGGTCACTGTTCAGATTGGGCACACTGAGGAGCAAAAGAGGAGGAAAGAGAGGGAAGGAAAGAGGGATAATGAGAAAGAAGAGAGACAGAGGTGGTGAGAGGAGAGGAAAATGAAGCACAGGGAGATGTGAGAGGTGATGGAGAGGAAAATACGTCAGTGAGAGATAAAAAAGAAAGAATGGAGGGATATAGAAAGACAGATGAAGACGGAGCATTAATATTTAATCAATCGCGCATAAATAGCTAAAGCCACCACTAAAAATGTTCATTTGTCACAGATAAAGATTAATCCTCTCTGTCTCTCTGAAGGGCTGTAAAAATTCCAACGGAGCAATAAAACAGTTAGGAGCAGTAAATTCAGAGCGAGCTACAGCGTGCGCATGTTGAGTATTAAATCTGTTCTGATTATCAAAAATGAATAGTCTACCTGTGACTGTGTTACGGCTGCAGTCAGTCAGGGAGGTGTACAGGGATCCGCTCTGTTGAGGTCCATCGAGCCCTTTTTAAGTGCCACTGACTTTACAAATATTTACTGTGAATATCACTTTATATGGGAACAGTTAACTTCCAAAACATTTATCATGTCTGGGTCTCTGAAGCCACGGCAGAGGAGCAGAGAGGACTCTGAAATAGCTGTTCAATATCTCAAAAATTACTTAAAGGATAAAACTTGATAAAACAGAACCAACATTGTGTTTGTCCACTTCTCGCTGCCTTCTGACTTCCCTGTCTCGTCTGTGGCTCGCAGCCCGACTGAAGATGTGAGCGTTTAAAAATCAGTCACCAATGTATATTTTGATTTTTAAATAGGTAAGATGAATAACATCATACACAGGTGGGTCCTGCAGATTTTAGCATTAAACATTATCCAGACAGGAGGAAATGGTGCGTTTTCTATTTTCAAGTTTAAGGCTCTCATGAGTATTTATTGCAGCAGGACAGTGCAGGATATGTAAATGTAAATTATGTCAGACGTTATTATGTTAGCAGGATCACTCCACCGTTGTTTTTGGACTTATGCTTGAAGTTGGTTACATTTCCTGCTTTTTAAAAAAACTTGTAGCCACACTGCGCTTTTTAATTAATGAACATCTTGATGTATGCAGAGGGAAACTGGTATGTTCATGTGTGTCTTCCTCTGTGTGTGTGTGTGTGTGTGTGCGTGTGTGTTTGTGTGTGTCTGTGAGAGAGAGAGAGAGCACCTGTTGGCAGACAGCGTGGAGCTGAACAACTCTGGGGTTTGTGTGATGTGGTTGTTGTTGGCGAGGCCTATCGACTGGCTGCTGGGGGAGGCAGAGGGCGGAGTCTGCATGCTGATCTCCTTCAGGCGCTGGTCCTGGAAGACAGACACACACACACACACACACACACACACACACACACACACACACACACACACACACACACACACAGAGACAGAGACAGAAAAAAAAAGCACAATGTGATCAGGAAGACGATGGTTAAACAGTAATTTCCCTCTGGAAATGAATAAGAGTTTGTTTCCAGTAAACTCAAATCCTGGAAAATGACGAGCATATTTTCTCTCACAAACATACACAGGTGGGCACAGAGATACGTGCACGTAACTCTCACAGAGAGAACAACACCCAACATGAAATGTTATAATATTTCTCCAGCATTTCTGCCGCTTATTTGACACCAGCTGTAACTTCCTTGTTCAGAGAGACCTGTGAAGCATTTAATGTCTAAAATGCCCAATGTTGAGTCATTACGAGTGAAAACATAAAGCAGAAGTTTAAATGTGTGCGCTTTGGTGACACTCAGTTAGTTTTTGGCTTTAGATTTGAGACTTAAAGCCAGGCCTGCATCCAACTGAATATCCAAACTCAGTTTATTGCTTGGTTTCTCCTGCCAAAGTTTTGCCTGGTGGTGCGAGATTCAGCACACACAATATAATGACAGACTATTAGTTTCAAGTACTTTAAAACCGACCAATTATATTGGCTTTCTGTGACAAAAAAAAAAAAAAAAAAAACCTCACCCAACAGTGCGAGTTTTTGTTGCCATGCTGAAAAACCCTCAACCCCATCTCCAACAGTAAGTGACTGTGCTGTGCTGAGACCCAGGTGCAGCTGAAATGCAGACTATTGTTCTCTCCGGTGACAGATACACGAACATCAGCAAAGTCCAGCCAAAAACAAACAGCAACAAAAGAATAAATAAAGCTAAACTGAAATAAAGTCAAAAACAGAACACCGGCAGGTTTTGAATTTTGCTTTGTTTTTCAGTTGATTCACTGATGTAATAGTGTAAAGATACTGCTGATGTTTGCACAACAACCAAACCAGACCTTTTCAAGTTTCACCTTTCAAGTCTCAGACTGGTCTCAGGTCAGAAACACTTCCTGTTAACACTGTGAAACTACCAGAGGTTGTTTTACTTGCTGATCTGAGATCAACACTCCAGCGCTTTGAAGGTGTTTCTGCACATTTAAAAGAAAAAGAAAAAAAAAAAAAATCTCTCCCTGCCTCCTCCAGACTTTCATTTCTTGCATGAATTTGAAGGTTTTGCTTCGGGGTCAGTTTGACGCATGCTGGTAACAGCAGGGAAATCCGACTCTCAACAACTTGCTACCACTCTGTGTTTTCAAATGATTCTTATATGGCAACAAGTTTTAACGTTGGTTGAAACAACAGTGGGTTTTTTAAAGCTAAATAAAAGGCATTATATGCAGTATAAGTGTTGCACACTGTTCCTCTGTGCAGTTTAGATAACATATTCAGCCTGCCAGCACTGTTTCTGAGTTATCCCATAAGTGACTACATTAAATTATATTGCCTTATGGATTGATTTTATTTCATTGTTGTTGCTTGTATTGTTTCATATTCTGTACGTCTTACACTGCTTATATTCCATCTGTCTATATTTCCCACTGGATCTTATTACTTTTGCTGCTGCAATGACCTAATTTCACCGCAGGGATCAATACATTTGTGTCTTATCCTGTGAGAGCATGTACTGGGAAATAACCCTTTTTTTGTTTGTTTGTTTGTTTGTTTGTTTTTTTAAATCACAACATGTACTGTTTGCTGGACAAGGAAAGCAATTTACAGTACAACTGAGGTGTAGATTTTAAGTATGGATGGCCACAGTGGGAATGGAAATGCTGCTGCCCATTTTATTTACACGTAGGTCGCCCAGGTGCTTTAACTCACCTCAGAAATCAAACATTAAGGTATGGAAATGATCCAATTCCCTTTACAACCTTTTCTACCTCTAAAGGAATTTGGAGCAAATTAATAAACAGGCTCTCCTGCTGTAGCAGCCTCAGAGTCCAGAGTCTTCATCTGTATTCTGACAGTGCAGCGAGGAACAAATGGGAACTGCTGTTATTGTTTGGGCTAAGACCCCAGCTGGACAGTAGCTGTGTGTGTAAGTGTTTTTGTATGTGTGCGTATGCGTGCGTCGAGTCCATATGGACACCAGAGCGCGCAGACAGCTGGACTAGAGTATTTTGGACGACCCCTGCTGACCCCCGGCTCTCTCGCTGCGTTTCTTACTCTGTTATGTTCTCACCTGCACTTTATCTTCCCTCTCCTCTCTAACTAAAACCCAAAAGGTAATCAGTGGACCTTGGCAGAAACAGGGCAACCAAGGGCACGGCTAAAATCCAATCAGCCGTGCGCACAAACAAACACACTGAGACACACTGGCAAGCACACACTGCACTTAATCCGCCAGGATATACACACGCGTCGTATACACACACCGATCAACAACACTCACTGAGATACTGGCAACACTACTAGACACATACTGTATCTTCCCTGTCAGGATGTAAGCATGCTTAACATGCACACAAACACACACACACGTGCGCGCACGCAGACACACACTGAGCCGCTGTGTGCCTGTTTTGTAGCTTCACTGCTCTTACTCAATTACAGTTTGCTGTAAGGCAGGACTCCCAAGGCTGGAGCAAGAAATGTCAACACATTTTACACTTGACTTTTCTATTGCTGGGCTCACCACTGAGAATCTTGGCCTTTATCCTCAACTGGAGTTCAGAACTCAACAAACAGCAAAGTTGCTGGGCAATCTATCAGCAACAACACAGTCAAGCCTGATATATATATATATATATTTATATATATATATATTAACTATTTGTGCCATTTCTCAGAGTTCAAATATTCTGTGGCTGCTGCAGCTTTTGCAGTTTGTTCTCTCTCTGCGAGCACAGTCACAGCGCCGTCTTAAATCTAGGGCAATGACTGCAGTTACACTTGTCATTTTGAGCTGATTTTTTTTTTTTTTGCAATGTGATTCACTTCAGTTCAGAAGATCAAATTCCTCTTTTGCACACGCTCAGACCTCAAAAGTTGCTTCTGCACATCTCCTGTTTCGGTATCTATTAAAAAAAAATCTGCAGTAAATTATTCTCAGACATTTTCCCACTCTTCCATACCTTCTCCTCCCGAGAAGCTTTTAATTATGTAACAGGTTCATGGAGGGGTTTTATAGCTACCATGTCTAATGTTGTGGATGTGTTTGCAGTACGCCCAAAAATCTGAATTTTGTGTGTCCAGTCTGTTTCCCTACAGCATTCCTATATAATACAAAGCTACAGTAAAATGACAGGAAATAAACTAAAATTATATATTCAGGGTGAATACAAAAATAACTACAAGATGCTTCACAGATGAACCGTTATAAAACATAAGCTAGAATTAACACCAGAAGCCTTTTTACTGGCTTGACACAAACAAGAAATTTGACCTTGGTTCCCTCTGAACACACAGTGCAAACAAAAAAAAAAGACAAACAGCATGAATATTTACACAGACATGGAAAGATAAAATGCAAGACAAGGATAAACTATGTGGTGGTGGAAGAAATTACTACACTGAATGTGGTTTTAAATGCCCCATTTACATCTGGCATTAACGCCCGATCGATATCTGGTTAAAGAAAAACACATGTTAAAGTGGCAGCGCACCAATTTACACATTTAAGGTTGTTTACAGGTCTCGGGGAGGAACTAGTGCCTCTCTGCTCAGCTATACACCCAAATCTACAACAGTAATTTCTGGGAAATCAGCGCTCCTCTCATTAATATGCAGATTTATGTAGAAAGGTGCTCCAAATCTAATCAGATCATCTTTTCCATATGGAGTATCTGTAGTGTAAGTATGAAGGACGTACTGCAGAACTGCTGTAGCACCTGAGAGCTGCTTGAACGAGGGTAAAAAGGGAGGGGGAGGTAGACGGCAGTAACCATTAGCCCTGCTGCTGCTACAGTCTGACCCCGTCGTTCAGAGGTGATCCCGTTTAAAATCCGTTACCTTGAGAGCCTGCAGTCTGGCCTGCTCCTCCTCCAGGGCCTGCTGCTTCTCCTTCTCGTCCATGCGGCTGAAGGACATGCCGGTGGAGGAGAGAGACGAGACGGCGCTGGACAAGGTGGACGCTCTGGAGCACAGCAGACAGGGAGCAGAGGGGACAATCTTGAGAACAAAGTTTTATATATTTTCTCAAAGGAACTGATTCTGAGGCTTTTGAAATCTGCTTTGAAAATCTGCTTTGTGCGTGGGTGTGTTTGGAAAGTTTTTCAGCTGTGTTTTGGGTGTCATGTCTTTCAAGGAAACCTGATGTAACTGACAGGCAATTAAGACGTCTAACCTGGTGTCTGCATTCAGCTCCTTGGTCTTCTTGCCCTCCAGAGAGGCAAGGTGCTGCTCTAAAGCCTCCAGGAGGCTGCTGGGGGCCTGAGAGGGAAACGAGTATGAGGAAAGGGAAAAGAGAGAATTAAAAAAGAAATAAAAAATATCAGTAATCATCTCAACTTTCTGGATAATCGCTCTCTCTTTCCATCTCTCTCTCTCATATGCACCCACACACTCACACGCACTCTCACACAAACACAGCACCCAGAGTTAGTTGGTCTCACAGGAAGGTAACAAGAGTGCATCAGGTTCCAAGAATAGCCATGGCAACATGCAGCAAACACTCGCACTGTTAGCAGGAGACTCGAAAGGAGAGAGAGAGACAGAGAGGGAGAGACAGAGAGAGAGAGAGAGAGGGAGAGAGAGAGAGAGAGAGAGAGAGAACAAAGGAGGAGGTTTGAAAAACAAAGAGCGAGGAAAAAGGTGGAGTACGGAGGGAGAGGTCGCGCCGTTTCTTCTCCCGGCTCCACATGAGCAGAGGGCGATCATTTCTGTGGTTTCTTTCATTCTTTCCATTCAGCTTCCCCATTTGCTGCGTGTTTTTTTTTGCCTCTTTGTGTTGCTTATACTGCAGTGTCCCCCCATCGCACCGAGAGGTCCCGTCATCTTTACACAATGAGTGCCAGGGTGCACTCTGTACCTCCGACCTGTCCGCACGTCTCCGCTGTGGTTTTTACTCAATCTCTACACATTAATTCCACTTGGGAGATGGAGATTATACTCTACTATACCTTTTCTTAATTACTTCACCAGAAAAAAACAACAAAAAAAAAACGAGTGAGGCCAAGAGTCTCTGAATTGTGCTTTGTCGGAGGATGACATAAGGAAGTAGCATTAAATCTGAGCTCAAACGTTCCGGAGAACAAGTTATCGAGCAGGTTACTTGGGGATTGTTGCTACGCTACTACAGAAAACAACAATTCAGCTGCAAATGCGAGTTGAGCTCCAATTGTTCACATTGCACAACACGATGTCTTCTGTGCTTGTTAGGAGCCTCATTAATGCTCAAAAAACCGGGGGAAACAAGAGGGCGAAAGCGAGCCAGACAGCTGCATTATTACGCACATCTACAACTTAACACTCAGGAAAAAAAGAAAAAAAAGAAGAAGAAGAAGACATAGCTCTGCTCTCTTCTAGGCTGAGGAGAGAGTGAGAGGAAATGCTTCCACTGTGAAAATATGACAACGTCATGTCTGTCTTCTCCGTCCACAAGAATGCAAAGTGTGCTGTCAGTAGCGCTGCAGACACAGACACAGACACAGACACACACACACATTTGGGAGTGTTTTGGCTTCGGAGCCCTTTGTGGCCGGCTAGACGGTGGGTTCTTGCCAAACTGTTGCCTGGTTGTTAAAGAAACAGCGACTTGCATGAGAGAAAGAGACCCCCATTTAACTGTCAGTGGGTCTGAATAGGTGAAAAGAAGACCTGGTCAATATTAGCTCTGACGCACACAAACACACACACACACACACACACACTCAGCGTCTGTGTCTCCTCATCTACCGACGGCCGCACCTCTCATATAAAGATATTTAGTGTAAGTGCTAACTTTGGAAGGCAGACAGACGTAGAAAAGAAGTCGTCAGAGAAATAGAAAATTAAGAAAAGAGAGTGAGAGCGAGAGAGACCCCCCCCCCCCCTTTTTCCTTTCTCATGTTTCCTCATGTTTTTTTTTTTGTTTGTTTTTGTAACAATGATTACATGGTAATGCTCGGGTCAGTCGCTATTAAAGCACCTCCACCATGCATGTTGAGGCAACGATGTCGTGCATGACAAATATGAAATAAACAACTACGGAGGGGATGGAATTTAAATGAGTGAGTCCAAAGCCGGTGCAGGGATTCTTTCATGCAGATGAAGACAGAGGGGCGGAGGGGTGAAGCCTCATTTTCTATTCATGAGGTTTCATGCCCTTTTGCTTGTCGTGCCAGAGCTCTCTCTCTGTGTGTGTGTGTGTGTGTGTGTGTGTGTGTGTGTGTGTGAGTGCTACAAGCAAGCCACCTGAGGCCGGCACACACGTATTGGACTGAGTCGACACCATATCGCTCCACACTGACAACAGCGAAAAAAGAAGCATGCCTGTCAGTGTATAAGGTGTTAGTGTGTATGGTTACACACACACACACACACACACACACACATACGTGACCAAGTGTGATGTTCATGCAGGGTGTGTGGGGAGGGGGGAGGAGGGGGGGTTAAGCAGGTTGGAGGGGGGAAGCAGTACAGTATGCAACCCACCACCTACAATGTATGATCCTTTTGTTTTCTGCGACAGAGGAGGGAGAAGAGAAAAACGTCTATTTAATTTAACGACTGCGAGGGAACTGAGCAGTTTTACTACAACACAGTCGACCCACATGATGTTAACGACCACCGTGAAACCATACAGCTGTGTGTGAGGGATCTCGAGACAGAAAAAGCATCAAAAGTCGCCAAATTTGAAAAAAAAAAAAAAAAAAGTAGCGGTGGTTAAGTAAACTGTAAACCCACTCATCATTATTTTAAGTATCAATGTTTTTCGGCCTGATGTGTATCTTCATGTACGCCAGGAGTCTCTCTGAGGCCGTCCCACAAACCATTAGGAGGATAAAAACCATGCTTCAAGCAATTCCTCTGAATTCACAACTAGGTAAAAAGGCAACTTTATCCTTGACGATTAGAAACAGAAATTATGTAGTTTATTCCCTTGTAGTGTTGCCTTCTTGTTTTCAAGTCTTTTGTTGTTGCAATTATCATTATTTTTTCATTTTATTGTAGATTCAAGGTCTAAGCTCATTATCCGCAGTTGCTCAAGGCTTTTTAAATCCACGTGATGAAACCTGCGTCGGGCCTGCCGGTGGCGGAGTGTTTAACCGGGCCGACTTAACACACATCAGCCTGTTGTTCGATCTATAACGGGGCGTTTAGAAGTGAAAGAGAAAGGAGGACAGAAAAAAAAAAAAAAAATCAATCAAACCAGAGAAGAGCTGCCTAGATTTAAAGAGTAAGATCAGGTTAGACGAGATGGTTCTTTCAAGTAAAAACGAGTGGGTGGAGAGTGAAGGGGAGAGAATGAGCGAACAATTGGTGAAAGGAGGAAAGGGGGGGGGTTACAGGTATATGTTAAGGGTGAAATAAGGTGTGAAAGCAGAGAAGGAGAAGTGAACCACATGTACTTGTTGTAGGGAAAGTGAGAAAAGATTAGCTGGAAAGAGAGAGAGAGAGAGAGAGAGAGAGAGTGAGGTGAGATGTACACTGACCTGTGAGAGATCTGGGATGTCACCCTGATCTATTCCAACTTGCTGTCATCCAAAACAAACAAATCAACAAAATAAAAAAGGGGAGAAAGGAAGGTGGGGTAAAATGGAGAAGAAATAAAATAAAAGAGAAGGGCAGGGGGCATTTAAAAAACAAACAAACAAACAAAAAAACAGATGAGAAAGAAAAGAAAAAAACAGGGGAATCATTACTTCATGCAGTGGCAGTGTCAACATAAACGACAACAGAAATAAACAAGAAAAAGTTCTCCACATCTGGATTGGCCGATGAGCCGACCAATCCCGACAGTGAATGACGATGATGACTGTACAGTGATAAATATGTCTGACCAATGAGGGAGAGAGCGGGCATGAACGACTCATGAGCGATGACATGACAACATTAAACACATTTATATAAAGAGGACGGCTACATCAAGATCATCATCTCCAAACTGACTCATAACTTAAGACAGATCACATTTGTGGGAACAAGTTGACTTTGTCAGACACAGATAAAAGAACATTGAGGCCTCGTCTTTTTCATAATCATTAACTTGACTTTGGTTTTCTTTCTTAACAAGCGTTACACAAACCTTTAATGTCATAACAGTTGATAAGAGCTCCCTGCTTTTTAGCTTTGTAAATATTCATGAGGGGCTCATATATAATGTCACAATTATAAGCTAAAACCTTTTTTGTATGTTAAAGTGAGAGCTCATGTGAATCCAGGTCAAAGTCTTTGATTTTAACAATTAAACTTGAAGCACAGAGGAACAAATACGTAGTTAAGGACACAGGGAGAAAACTTAAAAGCAATGTTGACACAGACCAGAGTTAAGACAATAGGCCTTTTTCACTGAACATGTTTTCACATGTCACAATAAAGAAAGAATAGATGTAAATAGTAAAATTAAAGATGGCTCAATTTCATTTAGCCACATCAGTTTCAGGAGCTGATACTGAGCATGTTGGCTCTGTAACCTTGGCTTCACGTCTCAATTAACTGTCAATAACAATATTTTGAAACATATGCGAAGGTTTCTTTAACAATAAGTTAAATCTAATCAATTTAAGAGTTGATTGATGTTTCATGGTCGGTTTTTATTCTGGATCTATGGAGGATGAAATGTGCCTTTTTCATAAATAAGTGGAAAAAAATTCAAAACTTCTGTCCATTTTACAGGCGGTCCATCTGAATCATAACAAACAGACTATTTTTGATCGTTACACCTTTGATATAAATTTGGATTTATTCAATTTTTGCATGGCAAGGCCCCATTACATACTCCGCCGTGTATTGTATCTGGATTATTTTTCGCAACAGGGGTTTTTTTTTTTTTTTTTGGGACAATGACCACGACGCCTGTCAAGACAAGAGTCTAATCTATCAATACACATATTACATGTCTGAGGAAGTTCGACATTGTGCTGGCATCCTGTGGGCAGAACAGTGGGTGGCTAAAAGTTAAAGACCACAAGTTTCCAGCCTGTTTAGCTGCACCACTGTGACAACATGATGCGAAACCTACTGAGAAAGTTGTCAGTTTATGGATTTAATACACGTTTTATTACATGTGATTTTTTTTTTTTACTAAAAAGTTCTGTATTAGAGAGGCTCATCCAGTTGATGGTATAAGTTTAGATTCCAGAGTTAAGCTTAAAAAAGGTGTTGACACATTTGAGACGAGGAGTGGGAGAAAAACTCATTAGTTTATTCCCTGGATGTGACTGTTTTGTTTTTTATAATTGAGGACCATTATTTTAAGTTCTCTCAAAAAAAAAAAAAAAAACAGAAAAACACACACTTAATTGTCCAGGGAGCTCCTCAAAACCTAATTATAAAAGACAAAGAAGTTTGATTGGGACCATTTATTTGAATGTACATTAATGCAGAGAATATGAACCGCTGTTGTAGTTTCTTGTGCAGGAATTGATTCCTGCTGTTTCAAAATCCACTGAAACAAAGGAGGGAGGGAGGGAAATAAAAGAGGGATGATCTGTGGGCACAGGGCGAAAGAGAACCGCACGAGTATCCATCTTTGTCAGGGGGGAGAGGGAAGAGCGAGGGAGAAGAAAGGATTAGATGGAGGAGTGTGGGGAGCAGGGGGAGAGGGAGCTAACGGAGCGCCTAACCACATCCTCCATCTTAAGGTTATTTTGGGTGTATATAAATATATATGTGTCTGTGTGTGTGTGTGTGTGTGTGTGCGCGCTTGTGTGTAAGTGTCTGTACAGCAAATGTGGGGCAGTGAGGGTAAGTCAGGTACTCCAGCCTGCACAGAGTACAGTAGCTGAAGGAGCAAAATTATGGCTGTATGGAGTTTTTATGTGGAAAATACACGCTTACAAGTTGTGCTTGAGAATGTGTGAGTAAATATATCCGTGTCAGGGGATGTGATCAGGACAAGAAGGGGAAGAAAATAAGAGGAACATTTGAACAGGAGTTGCTCTTCCAAAAAAACATCTCGAGGTAAAAATCGACCCGTCAAAATCTTTTTCCAGATGTGTGTGCGTACGTTCGTGTATTTGTGTGTGAACATACCTCGGCCACTTTGAGGAACTCTGACAGCTTCGTCATCCTGTAAAGAAATTTCTTGTAGATGTCCAGAGCATCTTTACACTGGTTCTTCTTCATGTCAAAGTATTTCTCTACAGACACAGAAAGGAAGAGGACAGGGATAAATAAAGATTTAAGAAGGAAACGGAAAAGGAAGGAAGGAGGCAGGAACAATCAGTGCATGATTGAGTAGAGACAAACAGGAACACTTAGCAGCTACATGACAGCTTGTCAGAACCTACCACTGCTGCCGTGACAACCAGACTGTGAGCACATATGTTGGTGTGCGTTCCTGTTGGGTTTATATCTGCTACAGAAGAGTGTATATGTGTGTGTGTGTGTGTGTGTGTGTGTGTGTGTGTGTCTGTGTGTGTGTGTGTGTGTGTGTGTGTGTGTACTGCAAAACAAACTGAAGCTATACTTACACCTCATCATTTCTGACACATCTTTGAGGGAGAGCATCAACTGGCTCACTTTAGGCTGTATTTGTACTGGCAGTGTGTGTGTGCGTGTGTGTGTATGTTTGTGTGTTCATGTGTGTGTTACCCAATAGGTTGATGACCCCTTCATTGTAAGCAGCGAACAGCCTTATGGAGTCTTTGAAGAGCAGCATGAAGGCTGAGTTGATCACTCCGTTGGTCAGCTCATTAGGATTGGCCTGGTGAGAAGAGAGAGGTAGAGAGAGGTAGAGAGAAAGTGGCAGAAAAAGAAAAAGAAACAGGGAGAAACGAAGACGGTAAAGGAAACATCTCTATCACACCTTTCCAAAGCTTTTCACAGAAAAAAAAAAAAAAAGAAAACATCTCTTTCAAATATCCCCAAACATCTTTCTCCAAATAGCGGCACCTCTCCCCGTTGGCATGAAGCAAACACATCACTGCACACCGCGCAACTGTCAATTTAGTTTAGGTGGTGGGGAGAAAAAAAAAAGCAAGAAAACATGCACACACTCACGAACACACACAGACAGACTCTCAAGAAGTACACACACATACAGTATGCACTCCTATGAGAAACTTCACCATCCATTTTCATCGCCCTTTGAAGCTCGTGGGCACAAACCACAATGCACCCACCAATTTCAGCAACTCCCCACCCAATACCCTTCTCCCCTCTGTGCACACACACGTGCCCACATACGTGCACACACGCGTGCACACACACACACACACACACACAAGCATGAAATCTGTCACCATACTATGCTTCTTAGACTCAAACTTTGCAATCTGTTGTTTCCATTAACATTTTGATAGAAAAGTGAATCAACCACAACTTCGACAACAAGAATGCATAATGACACACACATTACGCACAACACACACACACACACACACACACACACACACACTTAGTACCTGGAAATCCAGCAGAGCATCCAGCTGGTTCTGAATGATGGGCAGCGTCTTGATCAGCTTTTCTGTGTTCATGGTGCGCATCACACCGTCAATCCTAACGCAGGAAACAAAAACACACACATCAGTAGCGGGCACCTTGTTGACAAAAAATTCTTATGCAAATCTCAATGCAAATGAAGAAATACACAAGAAAAGGAATGAAGAAATTATGAGAAACTATGGGAAGTAAGAAAAAGACTAATGTTTTGCATAAAAAACATTTCCATAATGCAAAAGCCTTTTTACGGCTACTTGGGATGACAAACGGCAACTGAGACTTAAAGTTCCAATAAATAAGGAGACTCTGCTCAGTAGGATCAGCATAACAAAGGATTCAATGTCAGTCCACAACAGTTGGACCTTCTGAAACTGAACACAACCTCAAGAAATTATGAACCCAACATCACTATCATACAAAAAGTCCCCAGCGAGGCTATATTGTCATTGGAAAATGCATTAAAATATCACAAAGTGCGTTTATTTTTTCTCTCATGCTTGGCCGACAGCGGCAGACATTAAAAGGAATAGTTTGACATTTTAGGAAAGTAGATGAGAAGATGAGAAGATTGATACCACTCTCATGCCTGTGTGGTAAATACAAATCTACATCCAGTGGCTGTTTAGTTTAGCTTATCTTAGCATAAAGGCTGGAGGCAGGGGAAGACAGTTAGCCTCCTAGTGTCAAACGGTTTTACCATCTCTAACATTCACACCTCATATCATGTTTGTTTAATCTATAGACAAAAAGTAATTTAAATATGACAAGAAATAGTCCACAGTTCAATGCAATGGTTTTTGCATTTCCCCCCTGCTAGTTTTTATGCTAAGCTAAACTAAGCTAAGGTAATCGTCTGCTGGCTGTGGCTTTATATTTAACAAATAGGTATGAGATTCTTCTCGTCTTACTTTCAGCAAGCAAGTGAATTTCCCAAAACTTTTCCTTTAAAATACAAAGTGCATTTACTTCCTCTCACACATGGCCTCCACTAGCCAACATTAAAAAAAGATTTGTAACAACTTGCATAACACCGAGTTCAAATCTTCAAAGCCCATCCTCCTCATGAATAAGTTATAAAACAAAATAAACCTGTTGTCTGGAACATCTCTACATGATACCCATACTAATAAATGTTAGTTGGCATCAAAATAAGAGGTTTTGCAGAGAAAGAAAAAACAAAACTGTCAGTTCTCCAGTACCAAGAGCTAAACACCGTCTCCTGGTGTGCAACAACATGAGTGTGAAATGATGAGTAAGATTGTTGTTTTGTGTGTGTGTGTGTGTGTCTGTGTGTGTGTGTGAACCCCCCTTACCCCCGCTTCATCTTGGTGAAATCCACAGCCACCAGTCTGTAGGACATGGCCTTCTCGTTCAGGTAACGGCTGTATCGTCTGATGAAGGTTGACATGTCGTAACCTGAGAGAGAAAGGAGAGTGTGCTATGTGAGACAGCTACGGATGATTCCTACCATTCGTTACATAAACTGTCTGTTTGTTTTATATACATTATACTGTATACTGGCGCTGCATCAGATGCATTCGAGTCAAGTAATCAACCAAAGACTTTTAAATACTTTCTCTTCATAGTCTGAAACATTTCTCAGTTCTTAGAGGCAAATCCTGCCCATCTGGGTCCTTACAGACAAATTAAAACCAAATCAAAATGCCGTGAATCATCTTCACAGGACTTTTAAAGAGTAAATCATGAATGAGTGTGTTTGTGCTTTACCTTGCAGAGCTCCCTTATCCAGGAAGTTGTTCAGGTTGAACAGAGTGTTTCTGGAGGCCAGGTACTGGATGAAACGCTGAGATGAAAAAAAAGAAGAAGGAAAATTCAATGTGCAGTTTTGATTAGAGTGGCTCCGAAATGAAATATAAAAGAGCTTATAAAATAAAGTTTTATTTTGGATCTTGAAATCTGTTTGTGGGGGTTGCCTGTTTGAATCCCGGCTGACTGGAAAAAGCTGGGTGCTAGAAGAGCAATGACAGAACAACAAAACACTTCACCCCAAATTTCTCCAGTGGACGTTATCAGCGGCAACAGAAAACACAGTGACAGCTGGTGTAAATGTGTGCAGCTGTGTTAAATGTGAAGCTTAACACTGATGAAAACATGCATGTTCAGTTGAGAGATAAGAGTTAGCAGCCATGCTAACGGCTCTGTGATGTCGTATTTTGGCACAATAGTATTCTAAGCTAAATGCTAACATTAAC
The DNA here is from genome assembly GCF_002814215.2 of Seriola lalandi dorsalis. Classification (NCBI taxonomy): domain Eukaryota; kingdom Metazoa; phylum Chordata; class Actinopteri; order Carangiformes; family Carangidae; genus Seriola; species Seriola lalandi. The sequence goes on along the minus strand of NW_019525102.1, from coordinate 974,353 downwards.
ATACTGTTGTTTTTGCATTTATAATAAGAGAGTTGGCATGTTAATATTTGCTAATTAGTCGCTTCGGCCTCCTGGTGGCGCTGAAGTCAAAGTCAGGGGGACATCAAAGTCAGCAGGATAAATCCTCCGGGGAACATGAATGTCTGTGCTACATTTGCAGAGATGCAGCCACCCAGCAAGGGTGGCTAAAACCTCCTTGATCCCATCAACAAAAGGTGTTTTTCACTTATTAGAAAGATAACCGAGAAGGTAAAGTTGATCTAGAGAAACACACACGCTCAATGTCTGACAGATGGTAATAGCTTGTGCTCATTAGCCAGCAGCTAATAAGGAAGATTGATATGATTCATCTCTGACATGAAGTTAAGTCTCTATTAAAATGCAGCACACAGACATCTCTGCTGTGCCTCAAACGTTTAATCTCACCAGTTGTTTAAAGGCCCAGTGATGATTAAATAATAATTTCATGTTCTTAGAAACTGTCTTTTGTTTTTGTTGTTTTGTTTTCAGTTCGCCTTCCTGCAGTGAGGTCAGAGGTCAGCTACAGAAAGAGAAACCTCACAGTTGGTGGGACTTCAGTTTCTAGCTCTTAAAACACCAGCAACACATGTCTTACTGCTGCCCCCCCCTGCTGCTTTAGGTGGTTTAACCTCTACCGCTTGCATCACCCTAAACGGGGGGCCATCTGTTTGTTTAAAAATTAACTTTCTTTCCTGCTGTTTTTTGTCCAGTCATTTATTAGGACTCCTTCTGAGTAGCTCGCACACAACTGGAGAGGGAGGACAAATGGCAAGAGGAAGCCGTCAGAGAAAAATTAATTAACCTTTGGGAAGAGGCAGAAGATTGGCAGCACAATATTATACATTATTATGTAATAACCCTTTGAAAATGTTAATGAGATCCAATCTAAAACTAAAACTTAGAGTCCAGATAGTGATGAAAAATGTCATCACTATCAGTTACAGACTTTCTGACATCGCTGTTTATATTTGAACATTTTTCCGATGCTGTGTAACGTAACAAGAAACTTCATCCCTCCATTACTTTCCCGTCCAACTCTTAAAACACTAGCTACTTGTTCATTTTGACGAATCTGAAGTCGCTAAGCAGGTGCTGGAAGCTTTTTACATCCTATTTTCCAGGCAAGGTTTGCTCAGCTTGTCTGCTCTTTTTCCAACACCACCTTTTCCTCGCATGTGTACATGTTCATACTCTCACAACTGGGAGTTGCCCAAGACAAACCCTCTATTTTCTCTTTTACTAAGCAGCTCCTTTAGGATTTATTCTCTTCTTTTTTCTTTTTTACCTTGTTTGAGAGCACCCCAACGTTAAGATATTAATGATACGGAGAGCTTTACTTATTCACTTTCTCAAGCCAAGAATTTTCTGGCTAGAGCCGGAGCTTCAGAGCATATTCAGACCTCTGGGAGGACTACAGTCCCTGAGCAGGTGCTGGTAGCTCCATATTTCCAAGTAACTGTCTTCATCTGTCTACAGAGATGGGCACTCAAATTTGAGTAAGCAACTAGCGTTACGAACTAGTACTGCAAAAAGGTTACACAGACTGCCACAGACAGGTGTGTGAGAACAAAACAAAACCAAGCTATGGTAGTTTCAGTAGTGTTCATGCAACCGGTTTTATTATCATTACCTTAGAATTGAAGGACATCAAAAGACTTGGGCTTAGAAGAACTGTATTGTGTGAATAATGTGGAAAAATAAGACTCCAACTACTTTAAATATGTATATGCACCTGCAGAACACATCTACACAGGTGTCAGACTCGATCCTCCAACTCGACCATGAGCTAGCGATAAAACAGAAAAGTGAAACTGCTCATTATGTAATGCCAGATTTATTGTTTGTTTGTTAACCTTGTTTAAACAGTGTTTCTGCACATGCTTCATAATCTTGAAGCATCTTTATAGCACCTGTTCTTCTGACAGATGGTATTTGCTGAGCGATGAAAGAGGTTATGAAACAGGTTAGCTTTCTTTTATTGGGCAAAGTAAGCCGCTATTCACTTTGTGTTTTACTTACTGCAACATTACAGTTTACTGTTTATCTCGTTTTATTGTTGTTTGATATGATTGAAATGTAATAAGCTAAGCAGCAGCTTGAATCTAATTCTCCAGCTGCTACTATTCACTTCATCACACACTCCAGCTAATATTTCTGACCTCCTGGTCTTGCATTAGCCGTGACCTTTTCCTGTTACTGTATGGTCATGACAACATTTTACAACTGAAAAATTCAGTTTATATGAAGGCTGTGCCATCACTGTGATATGTTCTCAGCAATCCATCTGCAACTAAAATATCAAACTGTGAGAGAGGCTACAGCCATGACACAAACTGTGAACTGATGAGACTCGACACTTCACCTGGTCTCTGCCTCTAAAGACGGGACCTGAACTTGCGTTTTGTCCCTTATGAACGTCTCTGCTATCTCCTCTTCCTCACATCGCTGAATAACAGAGTGCAGTGGAAATAGTCTTGGCCATCGTCCACAGTTTTGGGAACTCAGGCCTCGGGCTTCCCAAAAGCATCTTAACGTTAAGGCTGTCTCTGTCCAGCTGACTTAAAATGATCTGAGATTTGCCAGTTTGCCAATTCCCAATCTGGCAGGGAACCAACCCTCACTGGCTGGTTGGAGCATCTAAGAATGTGTGTGTGTGTGTGTGTGTGTGTGTGTGTGTGTGTGTGTGTGTGTGTGTGTGTGTGTGTGTGTGTGGGTCTCCGAGCACAAATATGCTTGCGGGCATGTGTGTTGGATTCAGCTGCACTGACACGTTTCCAAGGGCTCTGGGACTGTTTAAAAAGGCATAAAGAATTTGATTTTGTTGTTGTCCTCTTCTTGTGTGTATGCTAAACACTCTAGAGACCAAACTTTGTTCACACTGTCATACCGTTGGGGATTCAGCTTTAAATCTGTAGACAGAAATTTACTTCCCAAAAGGTTAACCATTCATTTTAGGGGTTAAGAGTTTTAGAGTCATGCTTAAGAGTTAGGACTAAAGTTGAAGTAAGGGCTAGGGTGCAGTTAGGTTAAAGCTGAGCGTGAGCCTCCAGGAAGTAGGACCGCAACTATAACTTTGGTAGTAATGGAAATATAGTAAGTTCAGGACCTTATTGCTTTTACATTCCATTTTCAATTAATCTACTTTCCATTTTTTGATTAATTTATTAGTCTATAAAATGTCGAAGGCAGGTCACAAGTTCACGAGCCCATGGTGATGACTTCAGATATAAAATATTCAATCTACAAATCATCTGACAATAATGGAGCTGGAACCAGTGATGCCATGCTAACAATGGGCTCTAATCCACCACTTTGGTCAGGACTGAAATATTTTGACGATTGGTTGGATTTCCATGAAACTTGGTCCAGACCTTCACGATCCTCTCAGGATTATTTATGAGAACCTTGGTGATCCCCTGACTTCTCATCAAAGCGTATCATCAAGTCAAAACTTTTGATTTAATGACACTAAAACTAAGATGGAGGCCCCATGGGAAACATCTGTCTTGTTGCTTGATAAGTGACAATTAATTGATTCATTCCTGCAGACTTTCTGCCAATCAACAGATTAATGCATCATTTCTGCTCTGAATATAATGTCCTCAGAAAATATGACACATGTTGGGGTTTATTATGGGGTTAGATGAGAAGCTGTGTTGATAAGGGGAAAAATGTACGCTTCAGGAATTGAGAATTGCGTGACGACCGTGTCAAAATGAACCCAGGTTAAGACAGAGAAACTTAGACAAGATGGCCACAGATAAAGAGAGGAAAAGAGAGGGAGAGACAGCGAGAAAAAGAGTGCACAAACTTCATACGCTCCCTTTCTCTGCCTCCTCTCGTGTGCCGACTGCTCTCTTCCTCATCAAAAGTCCATCTGACGAGAGCCTGAGTTCCTCCCGCAGCCTCAAACACAAAGGCGGAGGCAGAAAGAACCCACACAAAACGCATGGATATAGTTAAAACGGAGAAAATCTATAAAAGGGGCAGAAACACTCGCCGCAGAGAGAGAGATAGAGAGGGGGAATCAGAAACCCGCTGAGCACTAGATTATTCAATGAAGACGTTCCAAGAAAAAGATGCTGTTCTGAGAGGAGATTCAGATTTTGAGAAAAGGTGTAAGTATAGAGGAGGGAAAAGATGAGAGAATGAGAAGATGTACAGAGATAAAGGGGGGGGGGGTAGAAGCAGGTCAGCTCGGCTTGTCAAATAATTCATGTAAGCATATCGGAGAACAACCTCATGTATTATTGATTCATTTAGATCCTGGCCCTGCCTTTCTCAACCTCAACACTGAAACGTAGCTATACATAGAGCTACCAGCATCCGGCTTTCACCCATCCCCGGCCTTCATCCTCCCTCCCTTAGCCTCCGTTTCTCCATCTCCCTCCTTCCACGTCTTTCTCTCAGGAGGTGCACAAGTTGGTTGTTTCCGTAGTAACCAAACACCACGGCCTCAGGACTGACCTGAAGCAGGCTTTTTCTTTTTTTTTTTTTTTTGAATCGTGTAGTCAGGTTATGTAGAGGATAAGCCAAGGCTGTGAGACTGTTGCAGAATATCGAGGTCTAATTAAAAAATGACACGTGGCTGTACATTTCATTGCAACTTTTCTTTATGTTTCTTCTTTCTCGCACACACAGGAAGGGCTAAAATAGGGCTAAGATGACCAAATGTGTGTGGTGAGCCTTGTCCATATACTTTTGGTCTAGGGCTATTTTTACTGGTTCACTCTACCAAGGCCCTTTGGCTCCAGCTCTGGGTGTTCAGGTTTTTAAAAAATGTTTAAAAAAAACAGCCCATAATTCAAAAATACTGTTATGGCAGCAGATTAACACCCATGGTTTTAGAATGAGATATAGTGTATTATTCAGGTATCAACATACCTGTTTGAGTGTCCACATACTTTTGGCCATGTCATGTAAATGATCGCATTTCACGACAAAAAAAAAAAAAATCACAATAATAGTATTTTGTTTGTCATTTTAATTACAGCATGACCAGTTAAAGTGACGGGTTGTCATCAGTTATTGAGGCAATTGTCACTTCTAGAGCAGACTTATACTAGAAACTGTCATAAGGTAAAAGATTTCTAACAGTGATGGATATATTTGATAAATTCAGTTTATCAACAGCGGAATCACCCAGTAGCTGAAACCAAGAAGTTAAGGAGGGGTATGCTCAGTATTAGCTAACTAGTTTGAATACACAAAGGTGTTGTGATACATCTGCCATCATAAGCCTGGTTTACATCTAAATATAGCACAAATCTTTAAGGAATTGGAGGGTTTTCTTTTCACGAGCGAATTGAAAACGTATAGAAACAGGTGGACGGAAACACTGCTATAGTAAGATGAGATGCAATCATTGTTTAAATATTGAGATAGTGCTATTTTCGGTGAGTTTCTCGTCAAAATTTATTCACATCTTTGCACCAACTTACTCCTCTGCATTTCTACCCAATGAAGGACGGGTGTTTCAGACACTGTTAAACCATCCAACAAGAGACTTGAAATCACACATTCTGACGTCTCTAGGAAGTTGCCTTATTTGTCAAAAGTAAAATCCTAATTACTCACTCTTTATTTTTCTACCCACAGGAGGTAATGAGCGGTAAACCAAGGCTGAAATCTAAACTGCCTCCTAACCAGGAGCACATAATCTGCCCACAGAAAGCACTGCTCACTGACTTCAGATCTTTTTCATCTCTCCTCCCTTTGGCACATCAAAAAAAGAAAAAGTCACAGACCAGCCTGGTTGGTAAACACGAGCTTACTGACGTCACGTTACATGATATCTGGGAAGTTGAAACAGTTACCGCTCAGTCCTCTTTGGACCTGCCAGTGTGTACACAGAGCCTATGAACAACAACGTCTTCTAGCAGCAGATGAATTATTGATCCTGGCAGTGAAATTCTCTGTTAGCTTTCACAGTCTGCACAAATAGCTGTAAGGTATTTGGGATTCACTGTCTTGCTCAAGGACACTACAGCAAGGAGGAGGGTCTATTTACAAGGCAATAAATAAGGGTCAATTAGGTCTAGTTATCTCCAAACGGGGGGCTCAGGGAGTCCACGGGGGGATTTATTTTCGGCTGCTGTGCTCGAATTCCACTTTCTCTTAAACGCACACATGCACAAAATCGTCAGAACTGACTGCAAACTGAGATCCACTGAAAGGTGATGACTCACACAAGAGGAATGAGTCGTGATCAGGCTGCGTTGAATGAAAGCAGCTCTTATGCAAGCAGAGAAACACACAGACTCGCACACAAGGAAACAGACGTGTGGATACGTACAGACACGTGTGCACACACAAACTGCACACAACGCACAAACCGCCTAGCCTAAATCCTGCCTGGGATCCCCCCCCCCCCTTTTTTTTTTTCTTCCTCCCTCTCCTCTTCCTCTTTCTTACGTAGTGTTTCTCGTCCTCTTACGCAATCAGCCATTAAGCCCCTGAATCCAATCTGAGTGTGGAAGAAACAGAGTCAAAGAGACACTTGGTGGGAGCTGAGAATATAGGATTAAAGAAATATGTCTACATTTAAACGTTTGCGAGTGTATATCCAGCTTTGGCAGTACCATAGTGTGAGTGTGAGTGTGTGTGTGTGTGTGAGGGAGAGAGAGAGTGTGTGAGCCTTTGCCTACAAGGTGACAAGGCTAATAGTGTGTGGGCTCCTGCTCTCAGGGGAGCAGTTGTGTCTTGCTGGTGGATGAGTGTACCTGCGAGGTCAATGATCTAGCCAAGCAACATGAGTCATCGTTTGACACACACACACACACACACACACACACACACACACACACACACACACACACACACACACAGGTGGTATTAGTACAGTTTTCTCCCTACAGTACCATGGTCATCATGTTTACTTGTACACAACTGAAAGAGTGCAAAGAGTCAGGTAGTACAGAGACTCTGAGACATCATCCAGCAGCAGAATAATCAGAAGCAGTTGTGGGGAAATTTGGTCGACTGTGAAAGACAGAGATAAAGAATTAAGTTCTGGTCCTTTACAGTAAAAGGGTTGCAAAGTACGAGTCATTTCAGGGCGTTCAGGGGTCTAAAATTAAGTCATCATTTTCTGTACAGTCATTGTGGGTTATCGGTAGTTGGAGAACTTTTAAAACCTTAAATGGGAATGAAACTGTATAGAAGTACTTAAGGAGATCAGCTGTGAAAGAAGAGGGCTGGATTTCTGCTAAAAAGTCAAAGGAACAAACCTGTTTACACATGTGAAAAACCTAAGTCAACAACTCCCAAGGAGCATTTCGGTCGGAAACATTTAATCAAAGAACCGAAGCTAAAGATTGTGTTACACTTTGTAGAAACATGATAAAATATTCACAATCATAATTCAGTTCACTTTCAAATATCTGGGGATGAATTCAGTGACTATGGTGCAGCTCTTTGGTTCCCAGTTTCAACTCCAAAGCGTTCTGAATTTTCTACAGCTCTGCTTCGTGCCTCTGTCTGGCTTTGTCTCCATAGAAACAGTGGCTGTGGCTCATGGGTATTGCAGTAGAGTATGTAGAGTCATCAGCCAAACCAAATACAAGGATAAATCCTAACATCTCAAAAAGAAAGTTGAAGTAATTAAAACCAGTGGTCAGGAAATAAAACTATAATTTTGTAAGTTGAGGGCAAAAACACGAGGATATCAATAAATGGAAAGTTTCAAATGGCAAATACTTTTAGAATTAGCTTCTCCTCCAATCACTTCCCTATATTTGTCCCTGTCCAATCCAGTAAGTTTGGAAGTAAATTGGAAACCACATTCCTAAATAATGTATCACCTTAAGCACTTAGGGGTGTGCCTGATAAGGAGCCATTATGCATGAAACTTCTCACAAACAGTTGTTTGTTTTTACAAGACAGCTGTCCACTGAATCTGGAAAACTGGATCTTAAATACACATTGTTCATAAAACATTTTGTAATTTATTCATGAGGACAAAGATCTTGGGGACGAGTCATGTCTTTGTCAAGGAATTCCATTACTTACTTATATCACTGGATCACTTTTAACCGGCGATCAAATGCAGTGAAACAGCTAATTGTAATGTTTTCAGTGCAATTGTGTCGAGCGGCAGCAGCAGCAGCAGCAGCAGCAGCAGCAGAGCTAATTACAGTTCCACTAATTAAACCTGGCACTTGAAGAGAGGCGAGTGGAAGGAGGAAAACAAAAAAATGAACTTCTCGCAGGCAATACCTTTTAGTATAAGTGTTCGACCGGGGAGCAAACATTAGTCGAGATGCAGTAAAAACAAGGTTACCACAACACCAGAAAAAAAACAACAACAAAATAAGAGAAGGACTACTCAGTATGATGCCCTGCATGGGCGGACGCTTCCAGGGGTGGGAGACGTGGGCTTTTGCCATTTCATGCAACATTAGGAGCTGTACTATAGTTTGACCTCTAAACACCGTCAGACACTGACCTCCACCACATGTGCAGCAAGGTGTGGGAGTCTAATAAAAGATATGACCACACTTGGCTTCACCACAAACAGGAAGCAGACATCAGCCATTTTTTCGCTGGAATAACTTGAAGTTTATTTTTTTGTGGTGACGTAAAAGACAACATTATTTAATTGACCCCCCCCCCCCAAGTTACACATCTTTGCTTACACAGAGATATTTCTCTTACTAAAGCTTCACGCACACAATGTCAACATGTGGAGAAATCCAAAGCTTGACAGACCTGCCGTGCCTCGTTATGGCTGCTAAGCTTTGATTGGACAATCACTGTTCGGAGGGAGGGGTTTAATTACAAATCAGATCAATAATGTGCCAGCAGATGTTTCAAATCAATAACCTGAATCACTATGAAGACAAAAAAAAGTAACAAAAATAGATGCAGACATCCCTGACCGGGAGAATCTCTATTGAGCTGGTTGTACCCTGCAAGTTTCTGGATGACTGAGCCTGCTGAGCCCAGTAGGATGGCACCCCACACACACACACACACACACACACACACACACACACTTACTTTACTTTCACCTATTGATCACACAGATGCAGCCAATTTACTGGAGTTGGAAAAACTTGTTTATCTCCCCGAAGGAGCAAAAGGAAGTGTGTGGTGTGTGGTGAGTTTGTCAGCTCATCCTGGGTCACCCTGGAGTTTTTACTTTATAGATAGGATGTGTTGGTATCAAAGACAAGCAGGAGTCTGTATTGAGTGTGAGCGCACACACACACACACAGAGACGCACGCACGCACACATACACACTCACACACACACACACACACACTGTTCATACACTGCAATCTCTGCCTCTACACTAATCATCTTTATGTTTGCCACACCAGCAGCTGATAGGAAGCACATGTGCGGTGACTTTGTGTGTGTGTGTGTGTGTGTGTGTGTGTGTGTGTGTGTGTGTGTGTGTGTGTGTGTGTGTGTGTCCAAGCTTGTCAGATTATCACAAGTGACCCCTATTAGAGTCAGGGTGACCTCACACACACACATACACACAAATAACATCTTCCCTGCCCCGGCTCCCTTTGACACAGTGCTTGAGTCAGCACTTTTCTATTTTCCTTCTGTCTTTCATTTTCCCTTTTTTTCCCTCCTTTTTTTTTCTGTCCTCCCAGTCTGCCTTTTCTCTTGCCGAGTCAAATGTCTGCCTTTCATAATATCTCGGCTCACCCTACCCTTGCTTAAATCTGTGCCTCTGTCTGTGTCCTCGCTCTCCCTCGGAGGAGGAGGCGAGGGAGTGTAGTGATGATGAGAGTGCTTCAGTGACGTCACTGAAACAAATGGGCCGTTTGCTATCTGGGACACTGGTGTGGCAGCGGGGTGGGGCGTGGGGGT